>NW_026849207.1:0-51963 GCF_030867785.1 Colletotrichum acutatum
GATCGCGACGATCAAATGCGGATGCCGACTTGTTCAGTGCTCTAGGGCTGTACTGAAACTTGAGTACAGAGTGTAGAAGCTCGGAGAAGGTGTAAGAGACGGCAATCATGTCGTCTCCTTTATCGAACGATGGAAACTGGATTCCCCAGCCCAGATCCAGTATCTAGTCAGCGTGTCAGTAGGTGCCTTGGCCAGTATCACGCAACTACTGGACTTACTGGGAGCATCCCATGGTGGATAGCGTAATCGGTCTCGAGGCTGTAAAGAAACCAAACTCCCCGTTGAGCCAGCTCCTGATCTTGATCGCTCATGCTGGTTTGCTGGCCTCTTGCTGCGTGAACGAGACGAAGGTCACGCGCACAACACACTGCCGCAGTAATTTGCTCCCAAATCAAGGATTCTTCACAAACGTATGCTATCACGGCCTATTCTTCGAGTTAGGGTCTACTGCCATATTTGTGGTGAATTCGTTGCAAGTCAAATCATAATTACCATAACCAGAGTGACCTGAAATTTTAGTAACGTGCTTGGGTAGTTTTGAATGTCTTTGTACAGCCGCAAAGCTGCTGCAAGGCGTTTTTGTGCTTCGTTGGCCTCCTCAATGATTCGAGTTTCTCTATTTCGAAGGCAAGCCGTATGAAATCCCACAGCTACAATGGCTTCAGCAAAGACTGAAACTAATGTATTGGGCTCAGGTTGCCTGGACTGCTTGATGATACTCTCGACGGCAGATTTCGTCATAAAGTCGCCAATTCTATACGCATTAAAACACTGTCAGTTTTTGGCGATTCTGCTCGTCTTCCCCGCGTCATGACCACTTACGGGCAGCAATCCTCAAAGCATGCTAGGCGGAGGATGTCAGCTACCTCAGCTTGGTTGGGTCAACAGTGGGACCATGCTTACCATCGCAGTATCGTGAAAGGGCGCTGTCGGTCTCAGGAAACCTTTTCGTCCTATCGAGTGGTCCATCTTCGCTCGATGCCACTGCGCCCTCGCACAGAACTCGCCGTAGACCGTCTACAATCTTGATCGTCTGATGTCTTTGGCTATCTCTGCCTCCCTGAGAGATGAAATCAGGGAGACCATAGACATTTGCAGCGGAAAAGTCGACTTGCACAGTACCATTATTCGAAGGCGGCAATTTGTCTTTCGGGTTGAAAGCAGGTGACGGAACTTCTGTTGCTTCGTCAAAGTTGAATAACTACGCGTTCTCTAAGTCATTGGTGTTCTTACAGGAATTGCATTTAACTTCACCTACTGTGTTGTAGTCTGGAGGGCTTGTCGTTTCTGGCCTGGTGCGTGGTTGGTCATCATTCGGCAATGGCAGAGCAGCAACTGGCGATTGCGGGAACTGCTCTGTGTTCGAAGTAGTGAAGTCAAAGTTGAATCCACCACTGGAATTACAGTCAGATGGCGTCGTGTCCAGTAGCTCCATAAGCTCGTCTTCCCCCGGTATTGGTAGATCGAGTAAATTCAACCGCCCATCATGCCCCAAATCCGGGTAGGCTTCCGAGAGCGACAGCTGGAGCATACAGCTGAAGTCTTCCCCATCGACCTTTCCGCCATTGCTCGTAGTTCCCTCTGTTGAGTTCGGTGTCAACAGAGCTGTATCACAGGGCATTTGTTGCCAAGCATCGTACACGGGGCAGTTCTGGTCGATGTTGATTCCTAGTCTTCGGATGTTGGGGGCAGTTCTGTTGGTCGCTCCCGGTGCGCTTGTTCTCCTCGGTCGAGGAGCTAATGGAGGATAGTAGCAAGCCTGCCCGTTTCGCTACTAATGGTTAGCATAGGCCTGAGTTGAACATTCTGGGGAGCCTGTTCTTACCTCACAGTTAAGACACGGGTCGGCTCCGTCACCTGAAAAGTGTCATGACGAGTTCAACATGTTGACAAGGCTGAATACTCACAGCGGACTTTCCTGGACCTGCAAGCCTGACAAGCTCCTCTTCGACGTGTGATTCGACGCATGTTGATAGCTTGAGTTAGGTTTCGCGTGAGAAATGGGCATTCAAGCTTCGAAGTATTCTAGAAAGAACACCGGACGGCAGTCTTCCAAGTTAAGCAAAGCGTCGGCACTTGTTGTTAACAAAACGTCGAGCTGAATGCAAGATAAGCTTGGTCTAAGTAAGTAGTGCTGCGATGTCACCAACGGACGAATCCAAACACTCACACAGAGTTTTGACTAATTGGGCAAGGTTTCCGCCGTAGGTAACTCGTAGAATGCACCAGTCAAGAATATCACATTTCCCCGGTATGAAGCTCTGTTTGAAATTATTGTGCCCAACGCATCCCACGTTGAAGGATCCAGACTTCCCAAGCTTCCCTAGCTTGACAGCAGATCCTAAAGAATAAGACTGTTTCGTCAAGGAACCAGCTCTATCAGCGGCCCACAACATGACAAAGAGAACAAAAGCAGCAGGGGATGCTTGATTATTCTCAGGAGCCAGCCAATCAGAGTTATCGATGCCACTACTCTGTTTAACTTTCTTTTCCCCTCGCCGCGTAACCCACAGGCAATGTTGCACCATTCGCCCTGGGTAGGATGTGTTCATCACATCAGACGGGCTTAGGCTTTGTGGATGACTCGCCCCGTCCTGGGAGAAGTGGCAAGGATAATCAAACCAGTATGCTGGGCTTGGCCCTTCTTACAGCCGATACACGAAGCTCCATCAAAGATGGTATAGAGTCGGGCCCGGGGCATTTAGGTCCGCGTGCCCCGAGTCCACTTACTTCGCGATTACCCGCTCACACGTTGCAAGCTGAGGTACATGTACAGATGAGCCTTGTTTTGAGGCGGAAGCTACAGCCTCTTTATCCAGCTTCCAAGAGCTTCCAAGCCAACGGAACCTAATCACGCTCCCGCTCGAAATTCGGTGTTTTTCTGTGAACCATCTGTCAATCTTGCAGGCAGTGCCGTTGGTAAGGCAGGGGTCGGAAACATGATCAGAGACAAACTTCCACTAAATCCAGTGTTGTCAAAACTTATTTCAAGTAGTGCGTGGCTGTTCGTTCAAAAGCCAAGAAGCTTTGAGATACTCGATAGACGCGCCTATTTACTACCACCTAACTATCAGAGACCTCAAAGTTTAAGCAATGCAACCGTGGATTGAGTCAGTCGCCTGCACCCCAGCATCTCCATCCGACTCGGACCAGAAAGTGCGTAGTTCTACTGTCGCAACCCGTCGGTTACGGAAAGGAACACAGACCATGCGAACCACAGAATTGCTGCCTTTCTGCCCAGCCAGTCCGATGCTTTTCTCTCGGTACCAAGTCCAAGTCCGAGGATCAGCACTACAGGGCCAAGCACCGTTCTCAAGAATAAGACAAAGCGGTGGGCCCGGAGTTGTACGCAGATCGACCATTTTGCCTTCATATCGTATCATTCTCGGGTTACCATTCTAAGGACACCCATCAACAGAGACACAGACCAGCGCCCGTTCGAACCCTGTCGAAAATGAGTGTCCCCCTCACTGCCCCTCAGCTGGAGGCCAGCCACCATCCCAATGTGGCCATCGCCAAGGAGGCAAAACACTACGTCGATCACCGGCCTCCCTATCCAGGGTCCATGTGGAAGCTTTGGACAAACTACCACGAAGGCCCTCTGGATACCATTCACGACATCGGCTCTGGCAGCGGCAACGCTGCCGAAGGACTCTTGACGCACGCACCCTCGCCTCCCAAGTATGTCGTCCTGACTGAACCGCAAGCCAAGAACATCGAAGACTGCCGCGCACGCTTCAGGGACCGATTCACTGGGATCGAATTCTCCTACCGGAACTGTCGCGGGGAAGACCCCTGGGAACCCCTGATAGATGTAGACCATGTTGACTTCGTAATGGCTTGCGAGTCACTGCACTGGACTATCCTGGAACCCACGCTTGACAATGTCGCAAAGAGTCTGCGGGGAAATGGAACCTTTGCGGCCGTCATTTACGGCCCTTTTCCGGGAATCACCAACAACACGAGTGCAAACACAGCCTTCAAGGCATTTATTGGGGAGCATGCCGGCCATCTGTTGAAGCAAGAGTGGATGACCGAGAATTGGAAGCGAGCTGCTCGCCAAATGTTTCATGGTATGGATTGTGTGCCGCTTAGAGACGAAGTGTGGAAGGATGTCAAGCGCATTGAGATCAACTGTGGAGATGGGTGGTATGCCAAAGACTACCAGCCCCTCGATGGGACAGCAGATCCCGTGGGTCATCTAGGGGTATCTGAGCGTGTTGCCATAGATGATAGCGAGGACTGGAGGATCTCAGCCTCGGTTGAGTGGCTGAAGCAATCGCTCGAGTCTATGCGGTTTGGTTTTACTGAAGATTCATGGCAGTCGCCCAAATGGCAAGAAATTACGAAGGAGATTGGGAATGGGCCGTTGGAACTCAAATGGCAGGTTCACATGATACTCGCTCGGAGAAGGGAATGAAGCCTTGAAGAACCTAAACTACCTGAGTAGCACAGAGTCGTGTCAGGCAAACAACTCCGTGCAGTGTTGAATGACAAGAGTTCCTAGCATAGAGCCCGGGCGTTGCGAAGCAGCGGTATGTTCACAACATAGAGCGATAAACAGTGAGGTTTACTTGAGCAAAATAAACACAGTCCAACTGCGCATGTAGACACAGAATTTTGCCGTTCCGCACTTACACGTGGCTGTTTTAGTTTATGGGAGTCGATGTCAACGTTACGTCCCAAGGACATGGGCAGAAGTTCAGGCTGTATTCCCATTAAGCTTTATTTGTGTTTTTAGGACTGGATGCTTTGTTACATGTTTCTGTCAATACGAATTGTTAACAAATAAGGTCAAATGTTGTGGGCCTACATTGGAGCAAATTCGTCAAACTTGCTCATTGGGACGAAACATGTGAAGCCAGCTCCATGTCAAGGAGGGAAATTCCACTGCAATGCCGTGATCCCTCTCAAGTAAGGATGTCATTTTCTCAGTCGGTTGTGTGTGCCGAGGCTCGAAAAGCTTAATCGCAGTCCCAGAGCCCGAGCCATTATGTTCGCTCGAAAAAGACCTCGCCGTAAAAGGTTACGAGAGGTTAGCATGAGTCGCGTTCTGAAGCCCGGCGGGGATTCCATAACAATGGGGTCTCAGCCCAATTTGGACCTTGCCGAGATACGCAGAGCGCCTTGGGACTTGTAAAGATCATGTTAATCCTTGACTTGGACATTGGTGATGTGGTAAGATGGTCACCCTACCTACAATGAGACCCCACGGTGTAATGAGTAATCTGTAATAGTTCTTTGAAAATGCAGGATTGGGAGTGTTCATGAAGAGGGTGATCCTTAATAGGTCATGATGCTGTGTAGTTCTGTCGTAGTCTCGCAGTGTTACAGAGGAGAGGTTGTTCGGATACGTGTAACTCAATTTAAATTACCTTAGATTGTCGAAGACCGAGAGCGATGAATTCATCGAGAGTGGGTCCATCTCTTGATTGCTCACGCCGGCAAGATTATTAACTCAGAAAAATAACGACAAAGCTTTGAGAGAGAGAGAGAGAGATGGATCCAACTTAGAGCCCTTCCTTCCGGCTAACTTAGCTGCATCACATTTGAGGCGGTCGACATATAAACCCTAAGCTGTGGAACTGGCTCGCTGCCCGGGCAGTGTTTCTACATGTCGGAAATGATACGGATATGGAATACGCAATTGTAAGTTTTGACTCGTCCTTAGCGACATGCTCGAGCACAGCATGTTGAAATATGCGACTTTGGCTGATTTTCGCCGAACTCATGCCATGTTGGGCTGATTAAAGTTCTTCAGTACCGAGACTCAAGCGAGATTTTTGGCTATGTTAGACTCTAGATCCTCGATCGCCCTCAACCGAGTTAAATGCAGGAACGAGCAAGATTTTGCGAGACTGTTTGTGTCAGTTGCGACTTAGCGCCTTGGCAGACTGTAATTGAATGTCGAACCTTGAGATCTTGGAACTTGTGGTTCACCGATTCGTCTCGCAAGATCTATGACGATTTTGAGGGCTCAAGGTCGCTGGACCATCAAGGGGGAATTCTAATATCAATGGGAAATTCAATCCATTGGGTATCAACGAGTGTCTAAATAGGTACAAAGGTATGAAATTCACGGCTATCCTCTTTAACTTTCATTTCGTAATCATTGTCCTCCAAACTCTTGTCTCAATCAAGCCCTGTTAAGGTGAGTGTGGCTGATTGCAATCTTATCTTTCTGCTCATACTTGAAGCCCTCCGGCATGTTCTGAGCAAGGTACTCCTTGAGATCACCAATCTTGTGCTTTGTGGGCTTGTAGACAAAGTTCTCGGGAACATTGAGCTGCTCGACAATGGAACGCTTGTTGTTAGCGTGTTTCTGGACGTAAGGAGAAGGAGGCTCGTAGGCGCCCTTGTATGACAGACTACCAGGTCCCTTGTACTCCAAATTCATGCCAATGACCTTATCGCTGTAAGGCAAAATGTCATTGCTGATGATGCTGTCATTGCTGACAGTCGATCCGGCAACGCACTTGGCCTTGTTCCAAGCAGAGTCGGCAGAGCGTGTCCAGATCTCGGTAATGTTGGTAAGCATGTCCGACGTGTAGAACAAACGACAGTTGGCAGCCTCATAAATGAACTGCTCTGGGAATCCATCCGGACGCTTACGAGCGTAAGCGTTGCGGTAATTGAAACTGCCACCTGACTTGGCGAGAGTGGGAAGCAGGGGAGGGTCGCCGAGGTCAGGAAGGACATCAAATGCTGCCTCGAGAATGTCAGTCTCGTTGGCAGCAATGGCGTCGCTGGCAACCTGCATGACAGCAGCCTGCAAAGTCGGCCAGTCGAGGACTTCTGAACCCTCAACACCGCCGATCGCTTGCATCGGAGCCTCCGATGGGCGACCTCCCAAGGCAATCGTGCGGACGCCCTGTTCTCTAACCAACAAACCCGTGAAGATGGTGCAAGTAGAGGCGCAGATGCCGTCGGTAATGACAACAATGTTTTCTGGCAGGAAGACCTGATCCCCGGTGCTCTTGGGGTAACCAACGCGAGTCTGGTTGTAGCGCAATAGGTTTGTGACATTCTGTCCGGCAATCACTTCCGGGCCATAGAGATCTTCCCAAGTCTTGAAAGGCTCAAGCTTATCGTTGAGTGCATTGGAAACCAAGTCTGCCAGAGTATCGGGAGAGGCTTCTTGAGCGGTCAGTCCAATAGCGTCGAAGGCTTCGTGGGCACGAATGCGGTTCCCATCCCAGATATCGGTGGTCTTGGGGAAGAGCTGGTTGTAGAGTTGAAACCCGGCGGCAATGAATCCACCACCATTGGCCTGGAGGTCAATGACGAGTTTCTTCTTGCCTGCCTCCTTAGCCTTTTTCAGGAAGACATCAACAACACGCCTAGCCTCGGCAATTTCAAAGGTACCGTTTGCGGTGTCGATATCGGACGGAGCGAAAGAAGACACGGCGATGACGGCGGTGTCGTCGTAGGAGCCGTTGAGGAAGTACGTAGAAATCCAGTCACTCGCGTGCTTGGATACTGGCAGCGGGTATCCCGGAATCTGAGTCGTGGTAGGTGTTGCGCTGGAGGTGGATGAGGATGTAGCTGACGAGGAGGAAGCAACAGAGCTGGTGCTGGTAGGGGGCAGCTCGACCTTGGAGTGAATGGCCTCGGCGCTGCTGAGATACTCGACCAGCGATGCGCCGACAATGGCTACAAGTTGATCCACGTACTCGGTGCCGTTGGTGAACTTGATCACCTGCTTGTCTGGGCAATGTCCAGGGAAGCGTAGGGAAAATTCGTTGGCTACACCTTGGAACTCTGTGGCAGGGTTCGTGTTAAAGAGAGCGTTGTATTTGGCGTCGGGGTCCTGGGTGAGCACTCGGGCAGACTGTGCCTCCAGCCACTCGGTGATGGGGATATCATCGATGCTCTTGATATCATAGACATCAGTGTCGTTGACATAAGACTTGATGAAGTCGCTGATGAGATATACTCTCGGAGCGCTGAGACCATCGTCGGAAACAGAAACGAGGTTGTTCTGACTGCGGAAGGTGAAGAGGTTGAGAAGGGCTGGGTTATAGCTGAAGTGGCCATCGGAAGCTTGAGTAAACTAGTGAATGTTAGATGTTGTTTGAAAGGCAACCAACTGGATTCCATGACAGTCATAACCTACCAGCCGCCTGATGTCGAGCGCGAAATCAATCTGGCTCTTATACTTGTCTTTCATTACACGGGCTCGGATCTGGCCGAGCCCAGCAATTACATCCACACCGGGAATGAGATAGCCTTCGGGAGGGTTGGCCAGGGGCTCCAAGGTGCTTTGGAAGTTGATGTATGGCTCGATATAGTTCAGGAGATCCAAGTCATTCTGCTTATCAACAGGGATTGACTTGAGACACTCGTATGCGATTGAGGGCTTTATCGCAGCTGCGGTTGCACTTGGTCTGGATGAGAGGAACGACTCTGCAGCTGCTTGTGCAACGGCACATGCATTTGCTGGTGTTGAAGTCGCATGGTGTCCAGTATGTGTTGCCTGCGAGGTTGTCTGCGTAGGCTTCGCAGAAGCAGCTCCCGCGAGGGCTAGTGCCCAGGTGAATGATGATCGCATCTCGACAACCGGTGACAGACAATTATATGAACAAGCAGATAGGATGATAATCCGAGACGATGTAGATGCTACTCAGATTCTCGCTGGCTTAAAATGGAGTCTGGGAGAAGCGCCAGGTCTTATATCAAACCCTCAGTCGCCATGATGACCGTCTGTTTGAGCGACAGCTAGTTCTCCGCTTTACCCCAGCCTCGACAGCAGACAAGCGTGTTCGGGGATTCATGATGGAATAACGAGTAGCCTAAACAGGCGAGGTGAGGCTGTGGGTTAGGCACGGCGGGACGGGCTCAGCTTTGGAGTAAGACAACAAGGCTCGCCGGGGTCGACGCTAAGATGACTAGCCTGCATGCTGGCGTCGGGGCGACGTTCCTCACAGCCCCCAAAACCCGGTCACCTTGTTCTTCGGTTTCCTGGAATAGCGATAGTGGTTGAACGGTTTCTTTGATGGGCGATACTTTATTGAATCCTTCGGCGGACGACGCTTAGGTACATGTTCCCCGGCGGGGCCGCAGTGGTTGAATCACGAAGGCCCCGAAACTTGGTGAACCACGGTGACTGTGTGCTTAAATCATGGTGCGGATACCGTTCTTACAGTAAATGCAGATGCCTGTGGACGAAAGCCATCGGGTTGAGTAAGGTTGTTCCTTTCTTCAGACGAACTTGCACGGAATATCCGAAGAAGACGCGCCGCAAACGTCTACGTGTGAGATACTAACCGAATCTTCGCTTCGCCATTGCGGTAGCTGTAGAGAGAGAGTAAACACAAGAGGAATGCAAAAGAGACGCGTTGGGATACCCCCAAAGCACGGTGCGCTAATACGTGGAGCCATAATCCTTCAGGATCGCCGCAACGGCATTAGCTGAACAAGCATCAGCAAGCAACAGCGTCCCACCGTCAGCAGTATGGGGTCTATGGCAAAGTCATCGTTGATTTGTCCACCACGAATAAGTCCAATCATGTCAATTTCCCAGAGATCAACAGACTGTGGATTCAGCTCAGATGAGGTGAGGCTTCATCACTGAAAGTCTAGGTCCACGGTTCGTCGGCTCAAAAAAACTGATGCCAAAGTACTGTTGGTTTCGTCCGAGGTAGATAGGCTTAACTTGCCGCCGCCCAGGGCTTATTTCCGTCCAAACCTCGAGACCCAACCAGTCGGTGCGCATACAAGTCGAAGGTGGTGGTTCATCCCGATAGTGCATTGTAGATCGTCCTTGTCACGATCATGGTCGAATACTCGAGTCAGTGGCAGGCCTAGAGCCTGATTTCACTGACCAAGAGCTTCGTGGCAGTTAAGGTAGGGAGCAACAATGAAGATCACGCAACTTGAAGTGACATCATGGTCTCTTCCACAGCTAGCGTATTAAAAACCCTCAAAGGCTAATTAGGCCATCTGTCTCGAGAGTCGAACAAGCGCCGGTGCGGATGTCAGAGCCGGAGATTCAGAGATCCGGCTGCAAGGAAAACCTGAACTTCGGTCGCAACATTGAACGAACAGCAAGATCCTCGCGCAAAGGGCCTCATAGGGCAAAGCCGTATCCCCACACATCCAAACAGCTCATCATTAATGAACAACAACGAGGATTTCTCGAGGGTGCCATCGTCGGGTTTCCCACGGGGATGTCAGTGTCCTAGACCGCTTTAGGCTCTCCGTCAAGCATGGTGGCTTGGCTTGCAGCTTGCAGGGGTCCCGCAGGCTTCCATTTGGGTGCCTTGCTGGCGCTGTCTGGTCAATCTGGTGTGCTATTTTTTGATATTTTCTGTTTGTCATGGTGCACTGCCGGCAGCCTCCCGATGCTCCCGCCCCTCCAGTCAGGGAGAGGCTTCTTGGGCAGGAGGCTGAGGAAGGATCTTAGATGCTTATGTTTTTTACGACCACCCGAATAGGATATATTTTTCGACGATGAATGGATCAGCTTCCTTGCGCTGTAAATGAAAAGAAACCCACTCGGATTGCGGGTCGCGCTTCCACTCATGCTTCACCCGTGGTGCCTTCAAAGCTTGCGATGTGGTGAAATCTCAATTTCTTCATCAATTTCGCCTGAATTATTCTACCGCCTCAGATGCGTCAAGATGCTTTCCAACCACACTTGATCTTGATTCGGCGATGCTGGTTCCTGGCAAAATGTTGAACTAGACATCTGTGTAGTTTAGCCTTGACACATGGCCAACTTCATTGGCTTTTCCCCAGCACATTTGCCTTCAGCATCTACAAGTAGACCTAAGACGAGCCCCACGCTGGGCTACGCCGGTCTGAGCTTAAGCCAGCACAACCGACCTCACCAACACTGAATTTGGGAAGGGCCAAGACCGTCAACGCCAATTAGGCATGGAAATCGGCCTGGAGTCAGTCGCTTTAATGCGGTACTCAAGAGTACCAAGACTGATGCAAGCGGCGCCCCGGGTGAGGCGGTGGCTGTCGAACGTCCCGGGTGCCGGGCTCGAATGACATCACGTTGATCTTCTGCTGTTTGTTAAATTGTCCGTCGTTCTTCGCATTACCCCATATAGCAAGCCGAGAAATATGTCAGAATTTAGCCACAGACTAGGAATCAAGGTAAAGAACAGGACCTGATGGCTACTGAGGCTGCTTTGATTCCAGGAAAACTTGAAAATTAACTAACGGAGTGTATTCAGGCTGCCACGCAGCTTGGGAACGGGGGCCAACATGGCTTGTGGTGACGGATTGTGTCCGAAGAATTTGCCTTTGAGCCTTTACTCGCTGAGATACGATGTCAGAGAAAATTATGACCAATCCGAACCAAGATGAGAACTCATCAGGGTGCCTGTGGTGGCGCGATCTACCTATGGCGGTGGTCCTTAACGGAATCCGGAATGGGTTTCCCTCGCGAGCGACACGTGGGCGTCGAGATTGTGCGCGGCCTCCGAGTCTGAATGCAGAAGTCGGTGAAGCCGCAACGTTTGCCTTCCTCCACTGCGGAAGAAAGTGTATGAGCTATGTAGTTGAGTGAGCATGACCAAGTGCCTGAACAGATTTCGAAATTGCGCGTGGATGGACAACGTGGGCGAGACTGGAGGGTCTACACTCGAACGAAACCAGCCCGTCCTGTGAACTCAAGCTTGCGAGCTCATGCTATGCCACCTGAGTTTAGGATGTGTTGTTCTCAAATCACACATGTCTCCACGTTGCACTCAGACTCGTTGAAAATTGCAGTGGTTGACTTCACAAGTTCACATAAAAGGCAAGATGCAACCTGTCATATCTGAGATGGGTTGAGTAGAAATCTCGGAGTTTTACTCATGAAGATTTATAAGGAGCATGTCCAGTCATCCAATTGGGGCATCTTTCTAACCCATGACTACCTTAGTACCTATACAACTACGATTCATCCATCTATTCCTAATAGATGTTGGAATCAAAGTTGGTCGGGAACCTTTCACGACCCTGAGCATCTTTGTTAACCCAAACAGATACCGATACGCCTGAGCACTTGAAGACGCCAAAGCCCTCATCGTCAATGACCACCTCGCCTTCCTCCCAGCCTAGCAAATCGGTCCATTTCTCACCGATATGTTCCTGGCCGACCGCCATGCGAATCTGGCCAGGGCCCTTATTACTCATTATACATGCAAGCCCGTCCGGTTTGTCCCAGGTTGCACGCCTCACGAAGCCAATGCAATTCGTGTCGTCCCAGTAATCCTCCTGAGAACCGTAAGCATAAAGCTTACGAGCAAGCATCAGGTCAGCAAGCTTTCCGCCGCAGGATGGCGGCTCCGAGTCCTTCTTCATCCCATACAGATCCCCGTAAAAGGGACAAGGATAGCCCTCTTGACGGAGCAAGATGAGAGAGTACGCGAGAGGTTTGAAGAAGCCTTCAATCTTTGTGTCCATCGTTTGACCTGGTTGTGTGTCGTGATTCATGACCACAGTAACCGCATTTATCGGTTTCTCTTGTACGAGACTGCCGTCAAAGACTTTCCTCAAATCACCGCCCTCGGTGGTGCTGATTTGACTGAAGTTGTAGACGAGCGGCGCGTCGTAAAGGGAGAATTTGTGGTCCATCGTTTCCAGCCATTCCTTCATCGGCTCAGTTTCCGCGGTCCAGAACTCGCCGACGATGAACATGTCTTTGCCGCATTCATCTCGCAAGTTGTCGATCCACTCGTTCGTGAATCGCTGACTGAAGTGTTGCACAGCATCAAGACGGAAGCCTTTGAGCCCCAACTCCTTGGTGATCCAAGTGCCCCAGTTCTTGACGTCGTCTTGGACCTCAGGGTGTGAGTAGTCAATGTCGGCAAACATCATGTAGTCGGCATTGCCCTGCTCGTCACCAACCGATTGAGACCACTCCTTATGGTCGCCCATGATCTTGTAGATGGCCTTGCGCTCATTCTCCTGGTTCCAATCGGTGCCGCCAAAGTGCTCCCAGTGCCACTTCATGCTAGAGTACTTGTCTCCCCGACCCGGAAAGTTAAAACCCAACCATCCTTCGATTTCGTAGGGCTCGGATGTCTCTTTGTTGCGGTTGTTCTCGTCAACCTCGACAACGCGGCATCGCTCCGTCTTGTCAGCTCCAGCCTTGTGGTTCAGCACCGCGTCCCAGTAGACCCCGATTCCGTTCTCTTTAGCCGCCTTGCAAAGCTCAACCAAGTCCTCTTTCGGTCCCCATTTCGTCGACTTGCCGCCTTTTTGGTCGAACTCGCCTAGATCGTAAAGGTCGTAGATATCATAACCGTTGCCCTCTGCTGATTGTGCTTTGCAACCCGGTGGAAGCCAGATGTTGTCGACTCCAATGGCCTTGAGCTTCGGGACGGCTTCTTTCAAGCGTTTCCAGTGCTGTTGATCTGCCGGAATATTCCATTCGAAAGCCTGAAACATGGTGTCATTTTCACGAGTCGGCTGCTGTTCATGTCCTGCGGAGTGGTCAGTGGGGAGTTGAGACAGAAGACGTAGGCTACAAGTTACCTAGATCACCCATGGTGACGACTTTGTTGATACTGTGGGTCTCTCAACCGATGGCCTTGAAATTGTGATGATTGATGGCGCTAACACCACTTGAGCAGGCAAAGGTGGACTGAGGCTCAGATGAGAAACAATTGATGTACCAGGAACTATACATGCCATTGTGAGAAATAAAGAGCGTACTCGCTATTAATATCAAATCAAAGTCATTTCGTCATACGTCAAAACGCGAGCCGCAGAATGTCAGTGTCTGTGGGTAAACGCGTGGGCAAGCAGGTTTATCTCGTGGCCCTAGCAGTTTCAAGACACTAAAGATAAGAAGCACATACGATATCGTGGATAAAGCGCCCCCATTTGCTCGTTGCTCTTGATTGCCTTGACCCCCTGCTAGCAGCAGAAGTGCTTGGGTGACGTCGCTGTGCGCTCATGCGATGCGTGGTTTTAAGAACCGGAGGTTTTCATCCTTGGAATCTTGGGAGTTGAGCGTCGGCCTTCGATTTCAACTCCCTCTGCATGCGAATCATCATATATGTGTTTCAATCGAAGAAGAAGCCAAGCAAGGGTTCATTAAAGACGTGCAGTCAAATTTGGAGTTGTCATGTTGCAGAGACATGCACGTCTAACTCAAGTGCCGATCGCTGCCACTAATTTGATTCACAGTGAGAGCGTCACAGTTCACAATTCGGCCATGTCAACTGTGTGGGTGCGCACAGTGTGGTGACCCAAACTGCTCCAAATCGCCTCGTCTAAGCCCGGATGAGAATCACCGCCGTTGGCCTTACTGCCCGTACTTTACCGGCTCTTGAAATATCCGAGGTCAAAAAACAGCCGGTGTTTTGGTGCTTCAGACTCTTCATGGAAGACTTCTTTAATGTCGGGTGTGCCCAGTGATTTGATGTTTCCAGCTGGTACTGAATAGAGTTGGGGTTCGGACCGAAACATGTTCGTCGCCAGTCCGGCGTGGCACGCCAGGTGGATGCTGAGAAAGAAGGACTCGAGGTTTGTGAGCGACGGCAATTGAACATAGAGCCATGCACACTAGGGAGACCCTAGGTAGTTGGCTTCTCAAACTTTTCAGGGCACTTTATCGTTTCTAGCTACAGCAACGACTTCAGAGTATCTGATATCGATCAATTTAGCTACAGTTCTATGTTGATGAGTGACTCAGCACTTGACTAGAGGTACCAGTAAAGTGCATATACTCAACCTCAGCCAAGTCAGTCAGTGGTGTTACGATCCAAGCCGACATCTCACTTTCGCCCTTCATGGCTGCCATCTCTGCTCAAGAAGGCAGGACGCAAGTTATCTTCGATCAGCTGAAGACTTTTGTTTCCAGCATTTTGACGGTCCCGGTTGAAGATATTGATGATGCATCTTCTTTCGTTACCCTTGGAGGTGAGCGCCGCAAGACTTGCTCAATTCTGTGATCGTGGAGGTGCTCATAATCTTCTAGGAGACTCGTTCAAGGCAGTTCACCTGTACCAAAAATGCGCTGAGCAGGGCTTAGGCGTCCGATTCCAGGACCTACTCCACGGACCCCTGAGAGAAGTCGCCTCGCTAGCTTCCAACAATGACGCTGGGTGTTCTTCGACTCAGCAACTCAGACAGGGAGATGGCAAGTTTCCGCAGATGCCTCTCGACTATGATTTTACCAAAATTTTTGACGAGTTGCGGGAGAAGTACGACGTCGGCGATGATGCTGTCGAAGACGTTTATCCTTGCAGCCCAATGCAAGAGAGCATGTATATCGGTCAGAAGATGGTATCTAAGCGACTGTACCGGACCCGTGGGCTCTTTGAGACTCAGGCCGAGTTTGACCTGGGTCACTTCCAAACCTGTTGGAACGACACTCTGAACCGTCACCAAACCCTCCGAACTGTCTACGTGGAAACCCCGGATGCCACATCTGGCCGTTTGTTAGATGCAGTCGTGCTAAAGTCTAAACCAGAGCCCATGGTTATGAAAGATGTGGAAGACCTGGAAGAGATAAGACGCCAATTCGCAAATGGGAATCTTGGGACAGTCAATGCAGACGAAGAGAGGCACCAAAACCAAATCACGATTTACCTCGATGTTCAAGATCCAGGTCGGGTTTTGTTTCAGATGGACTTGAACCACCTGACCGTTGACGGTAGCTCATTGATAATAATCGTAGATGAGTTGGTCAAGGGGCTGCAGGGCTCTCGGCTTCCTGGCCAAGCACCAGGGTACGGGCGATACATTGACTACTTACAAACCCAGACGGACGAAGACGGCGCGCTCAGCTACTGGATCGACTACCTGGACGGAACAGAGCCTTGTTATTTCCCAGTTATGAACGACAACCACGTAGGTGATGCCGGATCTTTCCACGTTTCCGAAATGCCCCTCGATGTCGGTCTAGATGACATCCGCGCCTTCTGCCAAAAGCACAATGCGACCATATCGAATATGCTGCAGGCTGTCTGGTCTCTTGTTCTGCACACTTACACGGGAGACCCAGATATTTGCTTCGGTTACCTCTCTTCCGGGCGAAGTCTGCCGATTCCTGGAGTGTCTCAAATCGTTGGGCCGATGATGAACTTGCTCGTCTGCCGTGTCGGTGGAATCGACAACATGTCGCTCGAAGATCTTCTCCATACTATCAGAGACGATTTTCTGAACGCGCTGCCACACCAGTGCTTCTCCATTGGCAAGGTGCAGCGCATCCTCGGAACCAACGAAACCAAGCTATTCAACACCATCATGACCTCGTATTACTCGCCTTTCATGTCCGACGCCAGCAGCAGCACCTTCTTCAAGCTTATCTCATCCCATAACGCCTCTGATTTCGATATTGTGCTAAAGGTTGTCTATTCAGACTCGGATATCCGAGTGCGGCTCGCGTATTCGACCACCACGTTATCATCGGCAATGGCGAGCAACGTCTCGCATACCTTCTCAAGCATCTTATCAAGGCTGATCGAGACGGAAGATGCACAAGCTGCCGTCAGATCAACAACCACAATAAGTAGTTGGGACATGCAACAAGTCACGATGTGGAACTCCCGCATACCTGCTCCACCGCTTGGTCCACGGTCAACTTGCGTTCACCATTTGATCGAGAATCAAGGCCGTCTCCAGCCTAATGCGCCGGCAATCCACTCGTGGGACGGAAATATGACTTACGAAGAGTTTGATGAAGCTGCTTCCATTGTCGCTCAAGAGATTTTGAGGCGGGGCATTGGGCCTGGAGCTTTCATTGCGCTTTGCTTCGAGAAGTCAAAGTGGTATTCCATTGCCCTTCTCGGCGTCTTGAAGAGCGGTAATGCTTTCGTGCCTGTTGACATTTCGAATCCCGAGACTCGACGAAGGGATATCCTGCAGCAGTTAGGAATCTCTACAGAATTCGGGCTTGTCATTTGCTCGAAGCAACAGGCGCCATTTTTCCGGCATTTGGCTAAGGAGGTCCTTCAACTTGACGTGAACCAGGTCTCTTTGAAGAAAGGTCATACCATTCCGCTGCCACGTATTTCTCCCAACAGCCCGGCATACATCATTTTCACCTCTGGTTCTACAGGCAAGCCAAAGGGAGTCATTGTGGAACATCGAGCGTATGCATATGCAGCTCAAGCTCACAGCAATGGAATACACATCAACTCCGCTTCGAGGGTGTTGCAGTTTGCTTCCTATGGGTTTGACACCAGTATGGAAGACCATCTGACAACTTTTGCCGTCGGTGCCTGTTTATGTGTTCCATGCGAGGACGACCGGCTAAGTTACCCGGATCTAGCCAGCTTTGCATCAGCGTCAGGGGCGAATTGGGCACATCTGACACCTTCATTCGCCGAGATGTTCACTCCCGCCACGCTACCGACAATGAGAACCATGGTCCTTGGTGGGGAGGCAATGACTGCAAAGAACATTCACAACTGGGCCTGTCCACCACATACAGAACTCATCCAGGTTTACGGTCCATCGGAGTGTAGTGTCACTAGCACAATCAGTCCGTCAATCTCACAAGACATCAGTCCCACTAACATCGGATCTGCCGTTCCCGGGTGTGCAGCATATGTCGCTAGGCCTGATGACCCAGGCATCCTCCAAGCTGTTGGTGCAGTAGGCGAGCTCCTAATAGAAGGCCCGATTCTTGCTAGGGGTTACCTGGGTGACTCCGCACAAACATCGATCTCGTTCGTCGAGGGCCTCGAATGGGCACTTGGTAAAAGACTCTACAGGACCGGAGACCTAGTCAAATACGACTCTGCTGGTCAACTCCACTTTGTCGGGCGAAGAGATGGGCAGGTAAAGCTTAGGGGTCAAAGGATTGAGCTAGGAGAAATCGAGCGGCAGTTGGTTCTCGAGCCAAGAGTGCAGCATTGCCTCGCCCTAGTTCCAAAATCCGGACCTTGTGCGAAAAGACTGGTTTCTGTCGTAATGCTCAATAGCTCAGTTTCAGCAACGCCCGCAGACATATCCGCATCGCCCATTGAGATTCTAGACGCACCTTGGCTTGAGCATATCGACTGCATGAGGGGATTCCTTCTCGACAAGTTACCACCCTACATGAACCCAGAGCTGTGGTTCATTCTAAAATCCCTGCCAAGGAATTTTTCGGGGAAACTTGATCGCAAAGGAGTAACCAAATTTCTAGAGAGCCTCACCCCTGATGAATTTGCCAGCTTATTACCTCGCATGGATGACGACAGTCTTGAAAGAGAGGGTACGGAGCCCGAGATGAGGTTGAGGAGCATCTGGAGTGAAGCTCTGAATGTTGGTGAAGATGAGATTCGCTGGAACACCTCATTTTACCATCTTGGTAAGTTTTACCAATGTCAAGAGCGCACATATTATATGGGACTCATCAAACTGTCTTAGGGGGTGATTCTATCTCCGCGATGACCATCAGCAGCATGGCGAGGCAAAATGGGTTGAACATATCAGCTGCGGACATCCTTCGGTACCGGTCAATCGAGCGCTTGGCCAAAGAACTCGTAAGAGCTATCTCGCCTGCTTCAGCTCAAACCAACATGTCCGAAGGTCCATCAGAACCGCAGACATTCATCCTTTCTCCCATCCAGAAACTTCACTTCCAAACTTCGCCCAAGGGTGATGATCTTGATCAACAGACCATGGTAATTGAAGTCACCCAGACTATTGACCAACAAAAGCTGTTGTTGGCCTTGGGCATTCTCCTCAAGGCTCACCCGATGCTATGCGCGCATTTCCAATGTCTACATGGCGAGTGGACGCAACATCTGCCTGCTAGATCTGCCATCAGCGTCGTTGACTACTGTCGCGTGCGATTCCACAGTCGCAAACAGCTCGACTACGTGGTTGAGTGCGTCAGCGAGGCCAAGAGGTCGATCCATCTCTCCAACGGTCCTCTGGTGGCTGTGGACTTATTCGAGTCTCAGGGCCAGACCCTTTTATCTATGACAATTCATCACCTGGTCGTAGATGCAGTATCGTGGCGAATACTCTTGCGTGAGTTGGAGTCGTACCTCCTGTTCGAGACGCCGATCGCAGATGAAGCGACATCATTCCAACATTGGACATTAGAGCAACATCGATTTTCATCAAACTTACTACCTCAAAACGTTTTGCCTCCTTCAGCTCATGCAATTGGCGCGAATCTGTCATTCTGGGGCATGGCAGACGAGAGAAACTGTTTCGGGGACTGTATTTCTCATATCATCACTCTCGACTCGAATATCTCTGAACAACTAGTTTCAGTACAGGACGTGTCTGGAAGAGGAGCTCATAACATGCTGTTGGCCTCTGTTGTCGAGTCGTTTGTTGAGATATTCGGACGCTCTCCTGGCCTATTTAGTGAAAGCCACGGGCGAGAAATCTTCACCCCTGAGGTGGACCCGTCCAACACTGTTGGCTGGTTCACAACTTTGTCTCCCATCATCGCAAATGGCCATGATGACATTCTAAGAGATATCCGCGAGTTCCGTAAACACGTTCCCCTCAATGGATTTGCTTACTTCGCATCACGTTTCCTGAGCAAAGCTGGCGAGGAGGCGTTCGAGCACCATCATCCCATGGAGGTCACTCTAAACTATCTCGGGGCTTTCCAGCAGTTCGAGAAAACCGATTCTTTATTCAAGAGATGCAGCCACGAGATGCAGGAGAAAATATCAGGCCTCAGACAACAGCAGCGTGCAGACTCATCGAGATATGCCCTGATTTCAATCTTGGCATCTATGAAGGATAATAAGCTGTCCCTGCAAGTTGAGTGGAACTCTCGGATGCACCACCAACATCTTTTGGTAGACTGGCTACACCAATTCGAACTCAGTCTGAAGGCCTTCGCAGTCAGTCTCATGGGCGAATATCAGCGATTGCCACCATCGCCATCGGAGCCTTTGGTTGCCTCGATTGGACTTCAACGCAAGGAACTCAACTCCATTCTCAAACTCGCTCAATCCCGCCTCGGCATCACACCTACCGAGATAGAATCAGTACTTCCTTGCTCTCCAATTCAAGATAGCCTCATGCTGTCACAGCTGAAAAGTGTAAACAATCAGTACTGCCAGCACTTTCTCTTCAAGCTCTCTGGGTCAATGCCACTCAGTCCTGATGACCTCTCAGCAGCTTGGAAACAGGTCATTGCGACGCACCAAATTCTGAGGACTGTCTTCATTGAAGATGAGTCTGGAAGATTTCTTCAGGTTGCTTTGAAGACTGTCGAAGCCGAAATCCAGGTCCGCACGCTTCAAAGCGAGAGTGACCTGCCAACCTTGTGGGCCGAGCAGTCTTCCTCGGTCGCACCTAAACCCCTGAGCGGAAAGATACTCCATAAGCTTCAGATATACACCGCAAATGATGGCTCCGTATACTGTCTTTTGGACAAGAATCACATCATCACTGATGGTACGACCTCTCGCCTCTTGATTCGAAATTTCCTGGCTGCTTTAAACGGTCGTCCGCATCAAGACGCCTGCCCCTACTCGAATTACATCGACTATGTCGAACAGCAAAATGCCGATGAGATCGCACAATATTGGCGCCTCTATTTGGATGGTGCGCCGTCATGCCTGTTTCCAATACTACGTCGACACCGAGCATCATCATTCCAAACTCTCGAGTTTACCCGCACAACTGCCACTTTTCCAAAGAGCGATTTGAACTCAGCATGTCGAAAGTTAGATCTCACGAGTCCAATCATCTTTCAAGCTGCGTGGTCAGTGGTTTTGTCGACATACCTAAAATCAGACGACGTGGTCTTTGGTCTTCTCGGCCACGGAAGAGACATTCCGATTCCAGGGGCGTCGGAGATCGTGGGTCCGATGGCCAATATTGTGCCCGTCAGAGTACAGCTAAGTTCGCGGACGGCGATGTCGAAGATCTTGACTGCATTACAGGAAGATAACATTGATCATCTTACCAGACAGGCTGTTTCTTTGGCGCGAATCCATCATGCAGCCCGGCGAAGTGGGGATGCCTTGTTCAACACCATCTTCAACTTTCAAAAGACGACCGTAGCGCTAGGGCAGGGAAGGATCAAATCGGAGCTGCTTTTTGCGCATGACATAAGCGAGGTAATATGGTCTTTTTTGTTTTGTTCTCACGCAGTTGAGACATGATGGACTGAGAGATTGCTGACTCTCCTTGATCAGTACGACATCGCCTTGTGTATCACCGAGAATCAAGGGCAGTTTCATATCAACATTGAGACTAGAACACACTTCATGTCCGAAGTTCAAGCGGAGCGCATTCTATCTGTCTTCTTAAACGCCGTGCGAGCCATCATCAACGATCCAGAGACTGAGATCTCAAAGATGTGCCTCACCAGCGCACTAGATGAGAAGCAGATGCAGGAATGGAACTCATCCCCACTCAAGACCAACGGCCGCTGTATCCAGGACATGATCTCAGAGACAGCCCAAAGACAGCCCTCGAGGCCAGCCATCTGCGCCTGGGACGGCGATTTGTCTTACGCCGAAGTGGACTTTCTATCCACCAACCTCGCGTCCCGACTCCAGGCTATGCGTATTGTGCCAGAAGATGTCGTCGTTCTATGTTTCGAAAAGTCTCTGTGGGCAGTGGTTTCAATGCTTGCAGTGGCAAAGTCCGGGGCGGCATTCGTTCACATTGATCCAAATGGTGCTGCAAAGAGGAATAAGTCTGTGGTCGAGCAGACCGGAGCCAGAGTCGGGCTGTCTTCGCCAAAACAGTCGGACAAGCTGACAAGTCTCATGGAAACTCTTATTGTCGTCGAAAGGACATCCATCGAGAATTTCGTAAACTCTGCGATATCACTCACCCGTTTAGTTACTCCTTTGAACACACTCTACATCATCTTCACATCAGGAACAACAGGCACACCAAAGGGAGTGATGATCCAGCACAAGTCATTCTGCTCCGCCGTGGCTTACAACACCTCCTGGCTACAAATCAAGCCCGAGTCCCGCGTCTTGCAGTTCACAAACTTCTGCTTCGACGCCTCTCTCGAAGAAATATTCACCGTCCTTGTCGCGGGTGGTTGCATCTGCATCCCGTCCGAGGAAGAGCGCATGTCCGACATCCCTGGATTCGTCGCGCGTAGGCAGGTGAACTGGGCTGCTTTCACCCCATCCTTCCTCCGAACCCTTGATCCAGATGATTTGGAATCCGTCAAATTCATCACTGTTCATGCAGAGCCGATGGGCCAAGATCTTGTGGCTCGTTGGGCTGGGAAGATCCACATGAGGCCTAGCTATGGGCCGACGGAGTGCTCAGTGACCAGCACCATTGGGGCTCCGTTCGAGGTGGACACGATTGCTACGAATATTGGTTGGCCGGTTGGTTGTCGCGCTTGGGTCGTTCATCCGGACAACCACCACATTTTGATGCCTGTTGGGGCTGTTGGCGAACTACTTCTGGACGGACCGATTGTTGGTAAAGGCTACCTCAATGACGAGATCAAAACCGCGAGTGCCTTCATTGAGCCTCCTTCATGGACAGCTGACACGAGCTTGTCGCTTGAAGATGACAGAAACACTCGGAGATTATATAAGACCGGTGATTTGGTGAGGTATGCCGAAGATGGAAGCCTCCTCATCCAACGCAGGAAAGATCACTCCCAAGTCAAAATTCGTGGCCAGCGAGTTGAGCTTGGCGAGATTCAGTACCATCTCAACAATTTCTCCGGAATAATTGCTCACAGCATGGTCCTAGTGCCGGAATTGGGTAACCTCAAAGGACGTCTTGTGGCTGTCGTGAGCCTGACAGTCCTGTCATCGAATCTCGAAACACGCGATTACAACCAGGACATTGTCATGGTCAAGAAAGACAACCTGGGCCAGGAGATGCACCAGAAACTTACTGATGCGCTGAATGCAATCACTTCGGCGCTTGAGAAAGAGTTGCCTCAGTACATGATCCCGGAAACATGGCTCATTGTCAAAAGTCTCCCAGTTCAGCTATCACTCAAGCTAGATCGGCAACGGGTGATGAAATGGGTGGAACAGATTGACCATCAAACGCTCCATGACGCTCTTGATCTCCATAAAGTAGACGGCTCAGATCATGAGTGTGGTTCGTCAACGGAGGAAACTTTGAGGGGTATATGGGCGGAAGTCCTTGGGCTTGAACCTCGTAAGTGAACTCGGTCCTTAACAGGCAACCGGCAACATGGGGGCTCATCTAACTTTCAATATCCAGATCGGGTATGCCTTGAGCAGTCATTCTTTAGACTTGGAGGAGATTCCATCTATGGTGAGTATAGTCGGAGAGTCCATTTCCTAAACCGGTCCGCAAGTGGCTGATGCTCATTCATTTTGTAGCGATGCAAGTGATGAGACTCTGCAAAGTAGCTGGTCTCAACGTGACAACGCAAGATGTTCTCGCGAATCCAACCATCAGGCTTCTGGCGAACAAGATTGCGAAACGAGCGGCCAGTCCCGAAGCAAGTCACGCGCTGCCTAGAACGACAAGCAATCATGCCCCTATGCCACATTCTGTCCTGGCTCACGATAATGTCGAGACCGTGGTACCCTGCTCGCCGTTCCAGAAGAGGATGTACCAAACATTCCTTAGCAAGCCTCAGAGACCATACTTGTTCAACAGTCTTGTTGTGTTGAATGCCATCAGAGGGTCTTCATCTGTCGATATGAACGCGCTTCGAGAAGCGTGGCAGCAAATCATCAGTCGACATGCAGTACTGAGGACCGTCTTCATCCACGATCTCGCCTCGGGATCTGTCTTTCAGAGAGTTCTCAAGGAGTACAAGGCCGACATCGAGGTCTTGGCAGTCAACTCAGAGGAAGACGCTACGAGAGAGGCTAGGCTTCATCTGAACGCCGTTCGCTCGAAGCTGTTCAGGGACAGTTCATCGCCAGTTTCGGTGCGCCTTTTTGTTGGCCGTAATGGGGAGACATTCATCCATTTCGTCATGGGACACATATTGATTGATCATGTTAGCTTGGCTCATGTCTTCTCCGACTTTGCCGCGCTCTATCGTGGTCAGAGTCCAGGGGCAAAGCCTCTAACTGGGTTTCATGATTACATCGAGCACATCAACACTCAGCGTGATTTCCACGCAAGCAGTAACTACTGGGTCGACAAGCTACAGGGTGTTAAGCCATACATGGTACCAATCGAGACTATGGTGGGAAGCGGCTCAGATCCTCATACCATGGGTTCCATCAACTTTGCGGTGAATATCACAGCCGAGCTGAAGCAGTTTCTCCGCGAAGCCGGGGTGACTCTGTCGAACGTTCTCCAGTTCGCATGGGCCATGCTTCTTCATGTTTACACTGGTCACTCTACCGTCTGTTTCGGGCATTTAGTCTCTGACCGAGATATTGACTTGCCGCACGCGGATGAAGTTGTTGGGCCAATGCTCTCAATGATGATAGCCTGCGCTACTTTTGACGATACAACGATGATGATTCAGGCGTTGCAGTCCTTCCAAGACGACAACATCCGCAGCCTGGAGCATAAGACTTTTGACTTGACCGAAGTTGAGCGTCAGCTGGGTTGCGAAGGTACTGGACTTTTCAATACCCTAGTTAATTACCGAAAGGTCAAGTACTCGGATGATGATGTTGACATTGGGTTCCGATCAATCTGGAAGCAAGATCCCCACGAGGTAAGTCATATGGCTTGCCCTTGAAAAAGAATTCATGAACTAAGTAATTTGGCAAATCGGCAGCAACTCCTGGTGCTGGCATTCAACGAGGAGCCATTGCGACTTGACGCTACGCTTACCTACTACGAGTCTCTATTCTCTGAGACTACCATGAAGACCTTGACGCAGACATATCGACGCCTGCTTGATCTGTTGATTGGCCATCAGAGTCAGACGGTGGGCGACATCAAAGCAGCGCTCACCTCATAATGCAAATTGCGACCTGTTTGGAAGAGAATTTGGAACTTGGACAGTCTGATTTATGTTATTAGACGTGCTCTTGCTTTTGCTATTCTACTGTTATGATGCTAGAGTCTTTCTACATGTATTTTGATGCCTGTCAAAACTTATACACATGGTGGTTTTCAATGCTTTCATTATCCATACGATGTCGCTGTCCCATTTCTTTCCGGGATGCCGAAACGGCTCTATGGCCACAGGCCATAAACAAAGGGGTCGGCATATGGGTAGTCGGCCTCCATGCCCATAATGATGCTGAACTCGTCTCTCAGTAGATCTGAGCCTTCGTTGCCGAATTTCGAATATTTACTTAGCTCGTGCCGCCGCAGGGCAATCGTCCACGGAAAACTGGAATGGGCGACGCCCATGAATGCGCTCGCTCTGAACATGACAAGAAAATCCACCAGGGCATGCTGATCAAATGTTAGGGCATCTAGCTGCTCGCGATCGGCCCCGAGAAGCAGATCGTTTTTGGTCACCACCGTAATATTCCTCCTCGGCGTACCAGTCTCTATGGAAAGATACTTGTTGAGCCTTTCCGCGAAAATGTCGACCACAGTCTGATTCCCAGATGCCACGTAGACAACGTTCAGACCCGTGCGCTCGAGATAGCGGAATTGTTCTTCGAATTGGTCATCCATCCGAGAGAACCGCCATTCATCTGGCCCCCAGGCAGATGTGGCATCCTTCTCCAGCCGTAGATGTGCACCGAAGTAGGCATTGGGGTTGATGGCCTTTCTTGGATCGAAAGGAAGCGCAAATTTCTCCTTGAGTAGGTAGAGAATCTTTGCCGCAAGAGCGCGCGTGTCGTTCCTGAAGGATAGGATCTTGCCAAATTCGTGCACAAAGGCGGCACCGTCGTCGCGTACGGGATACTCGAGGAATGATTGCTCCATCTTGATGTGTACCGGGGCGTCTGGACCCATGTGTTCACGGACTCCCTGCTCTTCGAGCCAATTGTCGAAGAAGTATCGCCATTTTCGCGGATATCTCAGTCCCTCCCGTGGGTGGTCTGGCTCGAAATGGTCTCCCACTAACGACAAAGGCTCCCCTAGCCGGTGTTCGTAGGAGGGAAAGTCCGTGGCCTTTTCGTACACGGTCATCCCCGGACATCCTTCTGTCAGGCGTGTTATAAAGGCCTCGCGATCCAGCAGGTAATCGAGAGGCACTTCGTTTCCCGTCTCGATATCGGTAATATCTTTCGCGTTACGCAAGGACATTGAAGGCAAAACAAGTGCACCGCCGCCGTGGATCGCATACCGGACGCACTTTAGTATTTGATTTCGCACCATGCCAATACCGCCGTGCTGTTCTTCGCAGCTGAAGAGCAGCCCAGGGCGAAACCGAGTGCGAGAGCATGTTTCCCGAATGGGCGCGTAATCGATTGGAGTTGGGAATTCGACATCAATGGCTTGTCGCATGAACCCGCTCTCGGTCGTCGCTTCTTCGTTTGATTCATCGGGAAAGAATGTCGAGACCGTATCCGCGATCGCGTCATGAACGCCTAAAAGTCGGAGGCTCCAGACGAAAACAAGGAACAGCGCCAAGAAGGACCACACCAGTGGACGATTTTCGGAAAGCATGGTTGTCGTTTAATCAAAGAAACAAGATCATCAAAAGAAGAACGCCGCCACGATAGCCGATTGGGAGGCCAAGAACACCAAGATTTCGCCAAGAGATGAACTCCAGTTGCGTTTCTTCATCGAGAAGAATGCAGAGCAACGGATGGCCGATAGACCCCCAACGGGCCCAACGGGACGTTCGCGAACATGGGAGCTTCAAGGATCCTTGGTGGTGAGGTTTCAGCCATGTTTCAAGCGACCGTAAGATCTACTCGTCCTTTTCAGAGGCGCTAACTCCTCGAGGTTTTCAAGCTGGCTTACATAATTGAAGTTGCACATGTGAAATGGAGAGGTGATAAATCACGATTCTCATTGGTAATATTTCGTGAAGTACCTTTTCTAGAGGTTTTTCCTCTGGCTAGCTTTATCCAGGCATAGTAAGAGGAACGAAGGGCGGAGTGTCGCCTTGAGCGAATGTTAACACTTCATGTTTTCAGCACGGCCCTTGGATCAAGGTTTTGCAGCGACGGCAAAGACCACGTTTCCTTCAGACCAAGCAGTAGAGCTGACAAAATTTATAGAAGGCTTTGGTAATAGAAACTTCGCCGCTCTGCTTGAATGACTCCTATTCTTCGCAGTTTGACTCATCCGTACAGTCTCCAATGGTCATAGGGGCGTTGCTGCTTGAGGCTACAACAACTGGGGCTACGAGAGTACCCATGCGAGCTTAACTTTCTTCGACTTAGACAACGGGACTTCCAACCCTGCCAAATTTTTGCATACAATGACCAATGCCGATGGCATCTACGAGTTGACCGGAGCTGGGCATTTTTGTCGGACCGATGGTGGATCGGCGCTTCGGTCCGGAAATGTGGGGCATTCGGTCCGCCACTCCCGATCTCACAGCGAGCCATACTCCGCACGACGGTTTCCATTCCGAAGCCGGTGTATTAGCGACTGCCTGGGTGAATGGAGAAAATTACGTTCACCTATGTGATTATCATTGAATCTTTTGTATTCACCGTCGTAATAGTGCCTGTAACTCGATTGGGCACACTGGACCCTAGTGTCATTTGTCGTCGTCTCATGCTTTGTACTCGGAGTTTCTAGTCCTTCACATCTATACTGGCGGTACATCCTCGAAGCGCCTGTCCATTGAGCAAGAAACTCACCTCTGCCATCAAACAACTGCAGCCCAGACTTTCACGGGCGGGGTCGACCACCTTTCGGGCACAACATGTCACCAAAGCCAGGCAGACGCGAGGAGAAATACTCCCTCCTCAAAGACGAGACCGAGGGAGAGTCTTGCGAAGAAGGCTCGTCGAGAGATTCTTCCGTCGATCAAGAGGCCGGACTCGTCAGAGTCAGAAAATACCTCCCATGGCAAAAGTTCGACCCAGCTTGGAGATCTTGGTATCTCTTCGTTCCACCCACCCTCATCTTCTCAATACTGGCGTATCTCGCCTTCTTCCCATCATGTGAAACCTGCCAAAAGATGGACCTCGACCTTTCGGGGTACGTCTGCGCGCCCAACGGCGCTCTACCAAAAATCGCGCGCGATAGGGGCTGCGAGTTCGATACCATGTCTTTCAAGTGGTGGCCCAAAGAGCCTATGGCACATAAAGACAATGTGGCGCTACTTGAGCAGTTCCATAATGAGGGGCCATGGCATCGGTACTATGATAAGGGCGGAAAACATGAGATACCACCGACGAGCGAGGTCTTGACCGCCGGCTGGGTTACGAGGAAGGAACACACATACCACTGCATGTACACTCTGCGGCAGACACATCTGTGGATCTCACTGGGCTATGACCCCCCATTCAACTACAGCCACACCATACATTGCACGAAGTATTTGATGGACGCTATACTGGAGAATCCGCCCAACGACTTTGAAGAACTCAATGTTCATGGCACCCCGTGGCCGGAGCATCCGGATATTGTAAGTGTTGCTCCTTGGCTCTTCACTCATGGCTCCCAAATCTAATTATGCATCAGGTTAAGCCATATTATCCTTGCAAACATGAGGGCCTTAGCTGCGAGTCTTGGTGATCTTAGGTACACACTAGTGCTTGGTCAGAGGATGTTAAACAAAGAGGGCAAAGCCGTCCACTTAATAAACCTTCAGGTTGTGTTCGCTATCTCATCAGATAGAACGTAGCCCCCAAGATAACAGCTTGATAAGACACTCTTGTGATCAGCGACGCGTATGGGGACGTTGCTTCGTTATAATATCGATCACACAGAACACGCAGTCCTAGCGGATTTAAGACGTTAAGAATTTTGAGGACTGCGGTTTGAACACTACAAAAAAGATAGGCCAAACGAAATAAGATGGAGACGGAAAAGAGGATAGAAACCCTTCGCGCTTTTCGCCTCACATTTGGCCCTAAAGAAAGCAATACTTCTGCTTGGCACCCTCGCTTCAGCAGGACAATCAACAGAATGTACTATTTGAGTCAAATCATTAGGCTATGATGGGATTGTTATGTAACACTTAAGTAAGTCAGTACGGTCAAGAGGGGCCGGAGATTCTTGGACGATTCAAAGTAGGATGAACTCGGCCGAGTGAGCCAAGTCCTCTATACGGATTCTTCATTGGGCAACATGAAAGGTTTCTTTAGGCCAAACACGGCGATATCGATGATCGCAATAAAGCAGAGTTTCATCCGGTCAAAAATTGCCGAAGGCAAAGGAACAGTCCATGAAAAACGAAACAATCCTGGGTGAATCCGCTCGAGGTCGTCGTCACACATCACTAATCAAATTTTGGTCAGGAGTGCGGGAGTGTCCAATAACCAGGCGTGTTTCGCTAGTGGCTCTGCCTGTCAATCTGTGCTGGCAAGGACCGGTTCCAGACTTGAAAGTTTCCCCTGAAGAAGCAGCCTGTGGAATTTTGCGCCCAGGATCGCGAGAGATTCATCCGCCACCATCCGTTTATCCATGGACAAGGCTCCCGCGTGGAAGCTAGTCGGAAAGCTTGGCATGACAGTTGATTAACGTGCCATGGAGTTGGCTTGATCACCAGATCAGCAGCGCTCCCGTCTGCGAGTCAAGTGCTGATCAAGCAATATCTAGTGTAACGTCTAAAAAAGCCCCTGAGAAAGACAGATCTGGGCGTCAACTTTCGGGCGAATTCTGTTCTGTGACTTCAGGGTTGGTCCCTGCTATGTTCCCGCGTCCCCGGATTGCTTGGGGATTCTCTGACTCGTCCACCACCAAATGGCACAAATACCCGTCCGGATAAATAGACGGCATTTACCTGCGTAGTAGCCTCGCGTTGTGCGGTGAAGAAGAGCTTTGTCTCTCACGGCGAGTCCAAATTTTTTCGGCCGAAAACAAACAGGGGAAATGCCAAATGGCAAAACATGCCCAATCTTACGAACTAAAAGAAAAGAGGGAACAGAGGTTCGCGTCCACTATTCGCAGCGGAGCAAATTTGAGTAAGTTTTACCGAGGAGCTCGGTCAAATTGGACGAGAATCCACCGAGTATGGTTCAATTTATTCATCTCCCTTGACCCCAATTATTAAACGCAAACAAATTCCGCCAATTGAGAAGGTGGCATTCCAGCTTATGAGGGGTAATTGTGGACTACAAACATGGGGTACCTCCCACCTGAGGCTGATGGAGACATTGTAGAGTCTCGAGTAAAGCAACTCGATCTTGTTAAGTTCTGGTCCCAAAGATCAGCGTTGCAGCAAAAGCTAGTTGTTACTGGTTAGTCTCGGCTCTTGATCCCGATGATCTGGCCTAGCCAGCAAAGTGTCTTTGATTTGGCATGTCTTGGTGAGCAGAAGTCAAATCATGGCGGTAGTGTAGGCGCTAGGTAGACAGGAGTGCATAAGATTAAAGGTAGCTGCAGGGAGGCTCTTTCGACATCCCGCGTACTGGAAGCATTGTTTGCTCACTTATCACGTCCAATTCCCAAAGGCCCTCTTCGGTTGCCTCAACGTTGCATTATTCCCGCTACCCACTGCGGCCGCCGCCCCCCTTCGGTCAGTTCATCCGAAGATTTCAAAGTGGCTGGAGCTGGTTGGCCGCAGAGGCGCTGAAGGTCGGTCCATTTTACCGTTGGACGCCAACGAGAGGGGACGAAAGGGGGCGGCACTGTGCGCCCAGATCACCTGCAGGCTTCGCGATCACGGTAAGTGGGACACCTCACATGTAAGTAAAACAAGCCGGCCCAAATTACACGGCACGTCATAGGGACAAGTCGCCTGCATTGCCTACATTTGCCTGCAAGTGCGGCGATGGCCTCGTTTGGGAGCTCTGCCAATGACGGTGTTCTTATTTGAAACAAAGCGCGAGCTGGCTCTGTTGGCGCGCTTGGCACCAGATAGCAGACAAGTTTATATCAAACATTCTAGCGGCCCCAAGGATGCACATCCCGGGGTTCACCAACTTCAGCGGGTCTGCCGACGACCGAGACCAACACGGAGAATCTCTGCGACCCCCCGGTCTGGCGCTACGGACCCCGGACTGCGCAGTATGCAAGCAGCAGCCATCCTTGGGCAATATGAGATTAAGGAAACTTGCTTCAGTGGGGGTCCTTCCCGTCTTTTAGGATTCCTCCAGGTACGGATAGTAAGTGGTACGGTGGGCAGTTGGTTGTTGGATAACGGATCGTTGGATAGGAGAGGGGCCTAGAAGGCATGGAGAGATATAATACCAACGCCAGACGACCGCCTCCAACATCGACACGACCTGACTCTTCTTTCTGATTGTTGAGCCGCATCTTTCGTGCATTCCTTCTTTTTCGAGTCACCGCTAGTACGGTGTTTTCATTCATTTTTCACTTGTTGACCCTAGAGGTTACGTTCATTCACTCCCATTTTGAGACTTGTTCCCTTCTTTGAACAATTTCCAAATCCACTCCTTGTCCCCACAACGAAACCAAACACCCGAGATATTTAGAAGAACTTGCAAACGATAGTCACCATGCGCTCTACATTCTCAGGAGTAGCGGCCCTTCTCGGGCTCGCTGGAACTGCCACCGCGCAACTGCGAGCCTCGGCCTACTCTGACCCCCAGACCGGTATCGACTTCCAACGCTACCTGCCTTCTGCCTACCCCTACAGCTTCGGTATCGCGGTCCCCGAGACCATCGGAACGGACTTCATTGGTCAGATGGTTGTGCCCATCTCAACGAAGGGTAACTGGGGTGCCGTCTCGCTGAAGGGTGGCATGTTGAACGGCCTCCTCTTCGTCGCCTGGGCCGATGGCGAGGAAATCAAGACATCTTTCCGCTTGGGGAGTGCCTACGCCAACCCCGACGTCTACACTGCCACCGAGGTCTCCGCTGTCCCCATCGCCAACGGTACCTTCGTCAACAGCACTCACTTCTCGTACACCTTCTTGTGCCAGAACTGCATCAACGACAAGACCAGCTTGGCTGGCGACTCCCCCATTCTCGGCTGGGCTTACTCCGACACCAGCCCGTCGCCCGTCTCCGACTCGGCTGCTGCCCTGAACTACCACTCCGCTGGCTTCGGTCAGTTCGGTCTTGACATTGCTTCCGCCAAGTCCGCCAAGTTCGACACCTGGTCCAAGTACGCAAAGGCCGTTGAGACCACGCCCGTCCCCGGCAACGGTACCACCACCCCCGTTCCTGGCAACAGCACCATCCCCGCCCCCACCACCTCCAACACCACGTACGATGTCATCGTCGTTGGTGGTGGCCCTGCTGGTATTATCGCCGCTGAGCGTCTTGCCGAGAAGGGCTCCAGCGTTCTCCTCATCGAGCGTGGCCCCGCCAACACCGTCGCCTTGGGCTCCGACATGGCTCTGCCCTGGAACGACACCCTCACCCCCTACGACATTCCCGCCCTCGGCAGCTCCATGACCAGTCTCTCTGGAACTTCCCTCTGCAGTGACACTGCCTCCACCGCTGGCTGCTTGTTGGGAGGATCCAGCTCCATCAACGGCCTCAACTTCATCCACCCCCCTGAGCACGACTGGCAGCGCTGGCCCGCGGGCTGGAACTGGGCTGACGTCTCTGATGCCGCTTCCCGCCTCTACGAGCGCAACCCCGGTACCACTGAGCCCTCCGACGACGGCAAGTACTACGACGATTTGACCTTCCGTGTTCTTTCCGGCCTCCTGAGCGCCAAGGGCTGGAACGAGGTTGACTCTATCGAGTCCCCCAATGAGAAGTCCTCCGTTTTCTCCCGCCCTTCTTGGTCCATCAAGGACAACCTTCGTGCCGGCCCTGCCCGTACCTACATGCCCTTCGCCCAACAGCTGCCCAACTTCACCCTCAAGCTCGAGACCAAGGTGATCCAGGTCCTCCGCACCGGCAGCAAGATGACCGGTGTTCTCACCCAGGCCGCCGACGGCAGCACCCAGATCATCAAGGTCAACGCTGGCGGCAAGGTCGTCCTCGCCGCCGGGGCCATGTCCTCCCCCCGTCTCCTCTGGAACTCTGGTATCGGCCGCTCTGATGCCCTGGAGATCGTCAAGTCTGGAGCCGCCAGCACTGGCGTCACCCTCCCCGATCAGGCTGACTGGATCGACCTCCCCGTCGGACACCACCTCCAGGACCACGCCCAGGTCATGCTCCAGTTCAACTCCAAGACCAACTTCAGCGCCTACGCCTTCAACGCCATCGCGTCCAACCCCGTCACCAGCGATCTGAACCTCTACAAGGAGGGTTCTGGTCCCATCACCCAGGCCGCTCAGCGTATGCACCTCTGGACCTCCGCCGAAGGCTCTGACGGTCGCACCCGTTACCTCCAGGGTACTGCCAGCGCCATGCAGAACGGCATCATCACCGTCCGCACGTTCCTGACCCACGGCACCTCCACCCTCGGCGAGCTCGGCATCACCGCCTCCGGCAACACCGTCCTCAACACCAAGCCCTGGTTGATCGACGCCGCTGACAAGAAGGCCATGTCCGACTTTGTCCAGTACTGGCTCGACCTCACCAGCGGCAGCAACTCCACCCTCAGCTACGTCACCCCCGGTGCCACCCCCGACGACATCATCAGCACTAAGATGATCTCCGGTGACCACTGGGTTGGTAGCGCCAAGATGGGCACCGATGATGGCCGCCAGACTGACGGCACCGCCGTCGTCGACCTCGACACCAAGGTTTACGGCACTGACAACCTCTTCGTCGTCGACGCCTCCATCCACCCCGACTTGCCCACCGGCAACACCCAGTCCATCATCATGATCACCGCCGAGCACGCTGCCGAGAAGATTGCCGCCGTCACCGTCACCGGCTCTTCCAACTCTACTGCCCCCGAGGCCAGCAAGTGCAACGGTGTCACCAAGCGCGCCCAGCGCCAGGCCATGCGCTTCAGACGCCATGCTCACCTGCACTAAATGATCGAACCCTCAAGCGCTGAGTGGATGTGATCATGGCAGGTACCGGCTTCGGGAGAATTACGATGACCCCCCTGAGCCACTTCAACGTACATGTTTCGTTCTAGATTATCTTATGTATAAAGTTTCTTTCCGTAAATAAATCACTTCAGACTATCAAATGATCTCTGACTCATGCATGTTGTGGCTGTGACGACTGTTCGTATACGTATCCATTGAGACTTTCATCAACATGGTTAAATTCAGGTGTGGTACAGTTCCACCAGATGGAACCCTCCGGTTTTGTCATCTTCTCAGATAGTATCGCAAGGAGCCTCAACACACTATATCGGCGGTCGGTGTCTGGTTCTGGTCTAGGTGGGTAATTATCATTAGAATTTGAAAAAGGTCCCTCAAAGGCTGGTCTTTGTTGTCATCAATCAACTCATGGATGCTTGGCTACGTGATCACTTCTAAGCATCTGCGATGATGCGCTCAGCCGCGATCTCCGCGATACCATAGACAGCAGTTTGTACATGTGCGGAGATAAGCAGAGGAATGATACTGGCATCGACAATCCGCAGGTTGGAAGTGCCGTAGACTTTCAAGTCGCTGTCAACAACACCACCATCCTCCTTCGGGAGCATGGAGCATGTTCCAACGGGGTGGAAGATGCTCAGCGTCGTGTTGAGCGCGAACTGCTTCCACTGCTCGTCGGTCTCGACAACATCCAACCCCGGTTCGTACTCGTTCTCCCAGATAGATCTCATAGGCTCGGTAGTGGCGATCTTGCGGCAGTACTTGATGGCCTGGATCGCTGCCTCCAGATCATGTTCGTGCGCAAAGTAGTTCGGGTTGATGACGGGCTTTCCGGTGGTGTTGGCGGGGCTAATGTGGATGTTGCCCCGACTCATGGGGTGCATGATCGCTGCGATGAGGGTGAAGAACCCTTCGCCAAAGAGAGGCGAAGTCGACGCGGGGTACCCCTTGACACCGGTGTAGCCATCCGAGAAGATGACCTCGAGCTGGGGGATGGAAGGGTCGGTCAAGAACTCCAGCTTCTTCTGGTCGACGACGCTGGGGTCTTCGCCGGCGGCCTCCTTGGCAAGGGAAACCAGACGAGAGTCGTTACCGATAGCTTGCGCCCAGGTCGTGAAGGTGTAACCGCTGCCGGTGTAGTCATAAAGCGAGACTTGTCCGGCGTTCCAGAGGGCCAGCTGCTCCGCGGCGTAGGTGGCGTTACTGCGGAGGATGTCGAAGGAGGTGTAGTTGTCCTTGAGCTGGTAGGAACTTTGAATGCGAAGATGGTCCTGGAGGTTCTCACCAACGCCAGGGAGTTCAATGACTTGTTCGATGCCGGAGGCGTTGAGGACCGAGGATTGCCCAATACCTGACAGCTCCAGCAAGCCTGGGCTTTGGATGGAGCCAGCAGATAGGATTACTTCTTTTTGGGCTGAGATGATGGTCCCATCTGAAAGGGTGACTCCCGTGGCTGCCTGAAGAGTCAAGTTACCTGTAGCCTTTCCGACGTTGACCTTGATAACCGTAGTATCGGAAAGGATTTCCAAGTTTGAACCGGCAACAGGAACATAGGCGTTGGCGCTGTAAGACCTATTATAGTGAGTCGGATCAATGCTACTGGGCTGATACATCACTCCGAGAGGATCTCCGCCGAGCGACTCCAAGTTGCTCTCAATACCGAGGGCATTCATCGTCGGGATCCACGTCTTCTGATGCTCGGGGATGATGCGGTTGATGACAGCCTTGACCGGACCGCTATCACCCACACCCTCGGAGCCGTAGGTATCGGTATTGATGCCAGTAAAGTTCTCCGACTTCTTCATAGCGGCAATCATCGCCTCCCAGTTCCATCCCGGGTTGCCGAGAGCCTCCCAGCTGTCATACTCGGCCACGGCAGCCCTGTCGTACGACATGAGGTTGAGGGCGGAGCTGCCGCCGAGGACCTTGCCTCGGTTGACCGTGAAAGTTCGGCTATTGACATTGGGCTGCGGTACCGTGGTGAAGTTCCAGTCGTACTTTGTGGCCAGCGTCGAGCCCTTCATGCCGGGGACGTTGATTTTAGGCTCATCCCACACTGCGGGCCCCGCCTCGATGAGGAGAATCTTGGAAGCAGGGAGTCCCTCGCTGAGACGAGCCGCCACGGCTACTCCAGCAGTGCCACCGCCAACGACGATCTGGGCGTGGGAAAGACAAAGTGTTAGTGTGTCAGGTAATTGTCCTCCCCCGGGCCGCGGCAAACGTAAAATCCCAAAGAAGGGCACAAACGAACACGTCGAACAGAGCGACCCCGTAAACGAAGCAACGCCAACGTCCGAGAGCAGAGCTGAGAACAACTTACATAATCGTAGGTATCTCCGTAGGGCTGTGACGAGGAGGAGGAGGAAGCGGCACCCAAAACAAGGGCCGCGGAGGCGAGGGCGAGGCTCGACTTGACAAGCATGGCTAAGACGATACAGCGATCCTTTCCCACACGTTCGAGAAAATAAAGTTTAGGAACCCTCGGCTCGGCGATCTGGGAAACGCACTTCTGCAAGTTCTGCTAGAGCCTAGATCAAAAGAGAAGCAAACGCTCGAGCTTTCAAAACCAATAAGCGTGATGTCTGCACGTCAAGTCCAGGTTTGGGAAACCTCGTCAATGGCACCAAACGACACAAAGTGGAGGGCGTGCTGTGGCGTGCCTTGTTCCATGCGGCAGCAGGATCGTCTCCCTTTTTGTATGCAGCCCCCAAATTCCCTCAAGTGATAATCGAATGTCAATAATGCGGAGATTAATTCCCTTACAAGCTTCTTTAGCAAGTTAGCAGGGCCTCTTATCCATAGTCCAAGAAAACGGCGCCAGTGATCATACACGCGGCCCAAAGAAATAGCCTTGTTCTCCACCCCAGGTCGCCCGTCCTCCAAGCTCCGGAGGAACGGGAACATTAGTGGGGTGCCGAGAATCCTCATATGCTATAGACTATCCGTAAGTACCGCTGAAGAAGTCCCGGGAAAGGAGGATATGGTGGCGGTATGCTGTGGTGGTGTCACACGGCAGCGTAAGCACTTATAAATGCGCGTGTAAGCTACCGGCGCGCCGGTCCAACAACACAACTTGCTGGACAGCCGCCAAACTGTCTACCTCAACCTCGAAGAGAGGGGAGAAGAGAATGGATGACGAGGGAATGTCAGACACTTATGCAGGTTCGGTTGCGTTCTGCTCTACCAGAGACGAACGGCACAGCAGGATCCCCCTACTACGCCGCGAAGCAACATCAACCGTCCCACGGTTCAACATGTTCGCCGACGGGGATGGCTGTGTACCCGGGCGAATGTTACTGTGCCATCAACGTGCCTATCCGGAGAAGAACCGTTGACGATTGCGGAGCTGCGCCGGCCGGTCGCTCTCCGGGGTTAGGTTCCTGACTCAAGGATAGGCCTGTCAGACCCGTTTGGACAAGTTGACGTGACCCTGTCTGGACAAATCATCCGTCTTGGTCAGTTATGAACAATTCCATAATAACTCCACGTCTCTCGAAGCATTGACAAGTTAACAACGGCGTTTCCCGGCCCTTCCCCGTCTCCCCGTTTCTCTCTCCCGAGTTTCCCCTCGGGGGGCTCAACGGTTTGCATCCTCTTTGGTGTCTTTGTTAAGAAAGCTCGTCCCTCGCTGCGCAGCCTGCTGACGGAGTTGCTAGGATACCCCTGATAGTCATGCCATACCCCCTGTTAATTAAACTCGGGCACCACCCTTTCGCACGACCGAAACTTTCGCCAGCGTCGGCCCCTCGTCTTTCGAGCGGGAAGAGCAGAAAAGCTGCCGCGCGCCGCTCGGCTACCCGTTATGCTTTTTGGTCTGTGTCTGTATCTGTCTCATGGCCACCAACTACATGTCTTGTCTGCGTCGAGACGTCAAGAGATAAGGGGTGGAAAGATGGGATGGGAAAGTGAAAAAGTCAAAGTGAGAAGACGATCGTCATCAAGTTACTCCATTTGCTCAGTTCTGCTGCAGGTGTTTGCTTGGTAATTGTTGGCAAAAGAGCCCACAAGTCTGTGTACGTAAATCATCTTTACCCCTTGGGAGCCGTGCGGCACATTGCGCAACATCCCACAGCCTGCCAGATGCGCAGGCACTGCAGGTCGCAGCATGAAAGAATCCACACATGCCCAAGGTCTACTTTGATCCCTCCCTCGGGTGCGGCGTGCCCTCGTCAACGACCAACAGAGATACGCAGGGGAATGGAGGCCGCTCAAACTCAATTTGTATCCAAGCAACCAAAGAGGAGCTCGCAGAGGCTGGGCGGGTATTGAAGAAGGAGAGAAGAGGAAAAGATACTCGTCCAACCCGGCCTTCCACAATACGAGACTCCCAGTCATTTCGAGCCAAGACCCTTCTTCTTTGGGGGAGGGGGTCCCCCGTCTTTGCCATGCGAGACACAACGATCCCTCAAATGGACGTAGTTGAGAGTATCATGTCTTAGACATTTGCGTTTAGCTCCCGTCCTTTGGCATGCATCCTCTCTGCTCGGGGCAACGAAACAAAATATCAAATGCCTATTATCCATATCTTGGAAGAATCGAAGCAAAGGCTGGGCAATCTTGCATCCTACCAAACCAACACAACACCACCTCGGCCTTGTCGGCGTCCAAGGCATCAAATCATTACCATTTACCACCCTCCGCCCGACACAACCGCGGGATGGGTAGATTGGGTCTCGCCCATCTGAGACATATGCGCCGTGGTGCCTTGACCTCCTTGCATCTCATATTTCCTCCGTCCGCGCATGCAGGGCTGGCTACCGCGGAATTGCATGTAGCTTATTCTCCTCCTACTCAGCTTCGTCGCAGCTCATAAGACGACCAACGCTCCTTTTTCCCCCCTCAAGGGCGCACGTCGAGTGGGACGTTTAAAAAGTCCGGGGGTAAACGAGCTGCCATCCAAAAGCAGATCTTGGCGATCGTCTCCGTCTTTGCCTTGTGCAGAGACTATCCCGTGGGTTGATTACCCGCTGGCCCTCTTCTTCTCTCTCATACATTTATCCAGCGCATGGACTGGTATTTTCTGGCGTGCTGCACCCTCGTTCCTTGTCCTGGCGTCTTCTTCCACGCTACCCAGGCTTGAGTCCACCAGACTCATACGTCGGCACTCAAGATGGCGCCAGTAACCCCTCCGAATCCGCTACCGCCGGACGAGAACGTCAACCCGATCCTCCTTGGTGTCTCCGGCGTGCTAATCTTCTTTGTCGTCTTCACAACTTCGATCCGCCTCTACGTTCGCTTCGCATTACGGCATCTGGGATGGGATGACTATCTTATGGGGATTGTCGCTAGTCTCGGCATCGTCAGGTATGGCGTCCAGTGCGCGCAAGGAAACTCGGGAAATGGGAGGCATCGATGGTACATTTCGACAGAGGAATACGTCAACAACAGCATGCTTGGATGGTTCGCACAAATCCTTCTATTCGCTAGTATCTGCTTGCTCAAGTGCTCCATCATGCTCTTGCTGCTTCGCATCAAAGACTCTAGCCGGCTTAAATACTTTTTGTGGTCCGTCATGGCTGGTCTGGTTATCACCAACTTTGGCGTCATCATCATCTTGCTCGCCGAGTGTGATCCCGTCGAGGCATATTGGACTGGAAATGGAGTGTGCTGGGACGCCAAGATTCGGATATACTCGATCTATTTGACTATCTGTAAGTCAGGCAGGGGGACGAGCAGTCTTTTTGAATTGCGACTAACACATTCTTCCATTAGCATACTCCGTAGCGACAGACTTGTTGTGCTCCTTGTTGCCTCTCGTTGTAGTCTGGCAAGTGCGTATACCACTGTCGACCAAACTCTCGGTCGGCGCATTGATGAGTCTCGGTTTGATGTTAGCAACCTCTAAGCCCCGAAACCGACATGGAATTAGTAAACTGACATAAGCCCACAGCGCAACTGGCTTCGGTATTGCACGCGCAGCTTCTCTCGGCCTAGTGACCAACGACTTGAGTTGTAAGGACAATCCTTGGTCGGGCGTCCAAGAGGGCCCAGCTAACAGCATTAGACGTATACGCAGTAACTGCAATTTGGTCCAACTTGGAGCTTTACCTTGGAATCATTGCTGGAAACCTGGCTCTCTCCAGATCCCTCTGGTTCTACTTCTTTGGCGAAAAACAGCTCCCCAGTTCCCATCCCTCAGCATACGGAAATTCGTCACATCGCTCTCGAACTGCGTACAATAACGGCAGCAGATTACACGGCGACAACGGCGGTAACACCGACACATTTATACGCTCGGAGCGCAGGCCCTCCTTATCAAAGAGCGACCACAGCGATATCCCACTTGAACCAGGCATCCAGAAGCGAACAGAATTCTGGATCTTGGAAGAAGATGTCGACAGCAGCGATAATCACGATGCGCCGGCGACAAGAAGGACGACAAGGCAAGCGTCGTTGTGAGTGACAGTGGACAGCAAGCAAACGCAGCCCGAAATGGGCTTCCTTACGCATTTACGGCGTTGATGGGGAACGGGGACCCTCTTGAAAGCGTCGTCAGATACCCGGCAGGGAAGACCAAAGTGGGCGCGTGAAGTCGTATCATACACACGATTCATGAAGCTACCTCCCGGCTTCCCTGCCCTGCGATTGTTCCTTTGTACGCGTATCGTTGCACAGTGGCTTACACATAGTACGATGCGATGTGAAATGATGAAAATTTCACACGCCAGACAGCAGTGATGTACAAATTCCTTTGTCTCCTTTTCTTCAGCTCTGAATGTGATTTTAGACCAGATGACGAGAAGACTCGGACCCGAGGTCTTGGCCACGGAACTTTGGCTGGATTATCGTTGCCTACAGTCAAAGCGTACATGCATACGGAATATCCGCAATGCGGCGCAGGACAACTTGCGTAATTACCAAGTTCCCCCATTCCAGTCTCTTTTTATCGGGGCGAGTGGGTTCGTCAACGGCTTTTCCTTCAGCACCTCGGTGATTTCTACCTTCTGGATGCTGGCGAAGCGCCCAAGGCCTGCAGCGGCTGGTGCTACGACTCTTCCGGTAGGATCGCTAACCATACGCGACATGCCTGGGCGGCGAAAAGCCATCCCGCTTGAAGACTGCGCGAATCCCCCGGGCAGACATTGTTTTCGGATTCTTAGGCAGTCTTTGCCCTGGGGAAACTCGGGAGCGAAGAAAGGGAATGCCCCCCGCCTCTCCGGTCGACAACTTGCAAGGATCCATGGGACCAGGGCAGGGCTGCAGGGGACAAGGTTCATGTCGGACTTTGCGACAGAGCACGGTCCTCGGCTTGACCAAAATCAGTCCCTGGGAATCACTGAAGGCAGTGATCGAGTGGTGATGACTGGACTGTGGGAGCTAGAGAAGTGATAGGCACTCAAGTGCGTGGGGAGATGAATGGATGAGGGAGGTTCAGGAGTCTTGAGATTCAGAGTTCATCTTAACTTCGACTATGCTCCAGCCTCAAGGCCTTTGCACACCCTCGGCGGAAGTGGCCATTTGCCAACGATGAGTAAAGATTACCTTTCGTCCCGCATCCTTTCACTGTGGTTGCACTGATGTGGCCTTGAACATGAATCCAAAGTCTAATCGACGGACGGTCAAGGCACACAGAACCTTCAACGTCGTTTGTGCCTGACGCCATACGGAGTAGTTTGATATTTTTGGATGGTTTTCTTACTCCAGTCACGAATATGAGAAGTGAGCGCGTCTACCGACGGAAAGGTAGCACGGGTTCTCAATTCATCCATCAGTCGGTCGCTAGTCTCCGACGTGCCCAGCAACCGATGCACCCCACCAAATTGACGGGGTCGCAGTCGTAATTTCTGCCCGGTCAGGAGTTGGACCCTGACGCTGGTAGCTATTCGTGACGCGTGAGGTTAGCTTTTAGATGTACAGCAAGCTGGCTCCAAGGTTATGTTTGAGTCTGTTATGGTTCACAACGTTTTAGTCTAGCCTCCGGATGATTGCATGATAGAAACTGTCGAGTTTCTTTGGCCGGCCGGGCACTTGACAGAACCGATACCGAGGGAACTGCCTCACCACCAATATCCTCTTAACGTCTGGAGTTTGGAATTTCACAAGGAGGTCAATGAAAGCTGTACTCTATCTACACTGGGCGTGATGTTCATTCGCCTAGGCTTGTCTGACCATGTGTGGGATACCCACCTCAGTCAGGTATGCAGTCACGGCCAATTAGATGTTTCAAGCATCCACCTTATTTATAATCAACTCTCTGATGATTGTCCTCTATGTTCGCAGCTCTGCCCAAGTCCCATTGAGGAGCGATTGTCAGGTACAAAAAGTAGACAGACAATCAACACGATTATCAAAAGAATGCGTCGAGGGGGAATCGAACCCCCGGCTCCCCGACGCTGCTTTATGGCAACGGAGAATTTTACCACTAAACCATCGACGCTTGTGGCTCGGAAGTAGGTATATCCGACTTCCGATACTTTCTCTCGCGAATTTCTTGGCTATGAACCTGAATATCCCAGGAGAGCGTGATAGTCAAACCCAAATATCAGAGCCAAGTTGTGAAAGTGCACAAGAACAACCCAGAAGAGTTGTGATAATGCAGCCTGGACGCTGACGACATTGCGTTATTACCGCCGCTGTGTTTTCAATGTGTTGAAAATATTTCACAGCTTCAATTCACCTGCTACGTGTTCCGGAGATTCATTCGGCTACTTACGTTGAGTACCTATGTCTCTTATGGTCTGATTGGCTTAGAAGAAGTTCTCCAGATTTCCAACCTTACTGTCGTTCAGCCCACCTCGTAGCGCATAGCTTTGGAGTCAGAAACCATGTAGATCATCCAATGACATCAATAGACTCATCCATTTGCGCACCGCTCGCTTATCAACCTCCTCTCGTCTCTCGTAGGGCTGTCTTGCTGACGCGCTAGAGAAGCGATGATCTTGAAGGAATACCCCGCGCTTTACCTCATTAGGCTATTGAAGTGGCCAAGACATGCACTGCGCCCCTGGTGAGGCACTGCTCGCCGTCGCCGGTTAGCCGTGGTTGACCTCCCACGTAGCTCCAGCTCACCTCCGCACCACATGTATTAAACCCGACCCGAGCCAGCGGGTTGCAGGATAGATGTGCCGTCCCGTCACTCCGTCTACTTTCAATAGCCCAAAACGTAAAGCCGCTTGATGAGCCGTTGAGACGGGAAGTTTGCCTTAATCAGACGATGGCTTCCACCTCTAGACAATTAGCGCTCGCAGTGGGTGGACCGCCACAGACAGAGGCACAAGAACATTCACAGACTGGCCCTCGTGGGGGAAGAAGACAATGCTGGGAATGTCAACGGCGCCGACTAGTGTGCGACTCGGCACGTCCCGTCTGCTCAAAGTGCAAAACTAGCGGCGTCGTGTGTCCCGGTTACGAGGACAAGAAGCCGTTGGTATGGCTTGCCCCTGGCAAGGTCAAGACCCGGACGTGGAAACGGAAAAGCCCGCCTGCCAACAAGAAGAAAGACGACGATCCATCGAAGGAGGGTACAAAAGGGCAGAGCGGGTCAGAACTTGCAATGGCAGTGAGGTCCAAGGTATCGGGTACTTGTACCGACCACCTCGTGCACCTATTTCCCGGTCACGAATTGAGAGATGAGACTTGTGACATTATTGAGGCTACACTTTACTGTAAGTCACCATATTACATTACTAGATTGGGGCTTTGTCTTGTTTGAGAAACCAAGAAACTGATGTATGCTCGATCTGCAACAGGGAACGAGCAGATCTACCCGTTCTTTGCAGCGAATCAGTTGACCAACAGCCCCTGGCTTGTACCCGTGTCGTACATCCAGTATATGGGAGATACTATCCAACACACTCTCGTTGCCATGGCCATCAACCACCGCTTGCTGAGCTTGTCTAAGAGGAAAAACGACTTGCATCAAGCAGAAGTCACGGCCCGATTCCATCAGCATCGATGTACCGCAATTCAAGCTTTGAACAGAGAGATCAGCCACCAAAATGAACAGAGAAGAATCTCTGACTACACGATGGCGGCGGTGATTGTGTTCTTATACGCAGATGTGCGTGTCTTTGGCCCCCTTCCACCTCACCCCCTTCCTTTCCTATACTCCCCCGCTAGCCCAGAAACTTTGAACCTAATCTGTTTGTGTGCAGCTTATGGGATCATTGACGGCTTCCAACTGGCGGCACCATCTCAACGGATTCATGGCCATCATCGAGATGCGAGGTGGCCTAAGAAGTGTTTGCGACGCTGCGCCAGGCTACAAAACTGTAATCCTATTCTGCAAGATGTAAGGACCTCACTCTACACGAACCGCTGCTACTGTAGGTGCAGAGCACTGATGAAACTCACATCCACAGCATCGAAAACTTGGCAAACTCAACAAGCCCGGCATACGACCAAGTATCACCGCTGCTCAATTTCGAAATGAGAGATCTCACCCAAGAAATCTACGAAACAGGATATTACCCCTTCCTCCCCTGCCCCGTACAACTCTTCATCGACATCATATGCGTCAACCGTCTCCGGTACCTTGCAACGCAACCAGAGTCGTCAGACACGCTAGACTCTCTCCAGACAGAAGCCGAGGACCTCCTCGAGCGTATCATAGACTTCTCTCCCGAAACTTGGTCCGCTACCAAGATGGAATCGCAAGAGCAATTCTTGACAATGGCACAGGTGTATCAGTCCGCCGCCGTCGTCTTTACCATCACTTCCCTGCAGAGCGTTTGCGTGATACCCGCATCCGCGGGTTGGCGGGCCGTGAAGACGATACATGGCAGCAAGCTCACGACCCTCCTCGAGCAGGCTGCCGGGTCCCAGGTCCTGAGGAGCTGCGTCATGTGGCCGATGATTGTTGCTGGGTTCGAGGCGAAGACGGGGAGCGCGGCGGCAAGGTCGTTTATTGCTAAGCGTTTAGCTGATGAGAGTGTACACCTTGGTGCGTATTTGCCTCTGGCGACGAAGGAGATTCTAGAGAAGTTTTGGTCGTCTGGGAAGAAAGACTGGGATGAGTGTTTCGATACCCCTTATGCCCTAGTTACTTAATGTATGATAATGTTGGAATCCTGTCGGTAGACAAATTATTATGAATACGGTCCCTGACCAACGAGTTCGACTCTTGCATTTCTCTGGTGAATTCATTTCCCTAGGACCCTGATTCTCGTGAAGGAGGGTTAGAATGCACTCATGGCACGTTTGCCCCGCCATAGTCATCACCACCACCTTCGAACCCTCTGATCATACTGTCAAAAAAGGCAGCATCAACGCCCTGAAACGGCCAGTCCTCTAGTCCAGCGGCGATTCCATTGCCCAGAAGGTTGGGGTTGCCGAGTTCAAAAAGCCATCTTGGATCGACATTGGGATCGAGCTGCAGGTTCTCGCCCTGACCACTCGAGCCTGGCATTGCACTAGCCCCTCCGTCTGGACATACTCCTGCCATGGGACCTGCAACAAAGGGGCTCGCAACACTGAGATTCCCAGGCGCACGACTGTCGGGAACCATTCCATGTGGGTTACGGGTGACAGGCATCCAAGGTTCGCGAGAAGGAGGAGCATCAGGCGAGATGATGACCGTACCGTAACAAGGAATCTTGAGTTGCAACACATTCCTGGCATCGTCTGTGCTCCGACCTTCACCAACACCACCACATGAAGCTGAAGCCGGCGTCGATGCAGAACTCAGGCTCGCAGTGAACGTCGAACCCCCAGCAGCATCGGCCTCGATCGCAAGCAAGCTTTTCAAGACATCGGCGCTCTTCATGGAAAGCATATCCGTGTTCTTGGAGCTCCCGTCACGCATATGCTCCAACGTCTGCTCAACCTTGTCGCGGTCCGTATGCCGCTGGTGCGCGAGGATGTCCCTCCCCCTATCTCGTCTGCGGGCGTCGATATGCGCAAGCATAAGCGTCATGGCTGCGATGAGCGCAAAGAAGTCGGCGGCGTCGGGGATGCTGCATACCCCTTCCGGATTGCGTATCGCGATGAACCTGGAGAGGACTTCCCTGCTCGCGTCGACGCAAGCCATTCTGCTGCTGCTGGCCGCGCCGTTCTTGGAGTGGCGGAGCATGAAGGGTAGGTGGAGTTCGATGATGAGGAAGAAGTGGAAAAGCTGGTTGGCTAGGTTGAGACTGTTGCGGACGATTGTCATTGAATCTTTGTGTGGCTCGGTGAAGTTGGGGATGGTCCACCATCGCGGGGGCATGGTTGTTGCTATCACTTGAAGCTCCTGGTCTAGTGCATGAGTGGTTTCCATGTCGAATAGATATGACCCCGACTCATTCCGTTGTATGATCTTGGCGGCGATGGAGGAGTGAACCTGTTCAAGGCGGTCAATATGGTGGCTGTTGACGTATGTCTGCGTCTTCTCATCGTTGATGACCTTTGCATCGTGGGTGCTGCTGGGAAGCCCTAGAAGTAGGCAGATAAAGCGCTCTAGGTATACCAGACGGAACCACACGAAGCCAGGCACGGCTGTCGAATTCGGGTCCACGGTCTCAATGGTAGCCGGGTCGTGTGGACGATGCAGGCCCATCAACTGGGCCACGGTAATCGCGCGGCGACAAGTCAGCAGCGATAGCCTCGGATTGCCCCCGTTGGCATGGTAGACAGTTTGCAGAATGAGACATTCGAGGCCGTCGAGCGTGCCTAGGAGCACGTTATTCTCGCACACCACAGAGATGGCCGTCTCTGCAAGCCTGTCCACGAGACGATAAGTTTCTTCAGACGCATTTTCTCCGGCATGAGTCGGAACGCGCTGAAGCATCGTACCCAACATGAGCATCTTTTTGGCCAGTAGAGTGGGATGCATTGGTGTTCTGAGAGATTCCAAGTAGTGCTCGACAGACTCTGGCTTCAGCTGCTCCAATAGGCAGTGGGGCGTGAACATGAGTTGAAAGACAATGTCAGCTTCAGAGTAGAGCTTGTAGATAACCCTGCAATCTTCTATGGCGGGTATGGCGGCGGCAAGCTGTCTGGTGTAGGCGGCTAGTTTCGCGTTTACTGCTGGGCGGATAGTTGCCGTGGTCTCATAGTGAGAGGGGGCATTCGGCCTTGATGAATCTTCGTTTGGTTGTGGATCATTGCTTCCACATTGTGATTGAACCTTGATCAGTGAAAAGATGTTCGTCAGTAGACAATCCTTTGGAATGTTCGGCCCGATCCTACCGTTGATGAGTCTGCGTTCTGAGTTGATGAAGGGCTGCGGACAGCTTCAGAACACGCTTCTGTGGTTGGGCCTATGGCGGCTGATTCTTCTGCTCTGGGGCTACAGCTCTCTCCTACTTTCTCCTGCGGCGAAGTGGGCAAAGGGACATCAAGATCGTCCACCCGGTGGTACAGCTGCTCGACCAGTCGCTCAACCCGGTTCAGCCGGTCCCCGAGACTGCCCACCGGAGCCGGAGCCGTCTGGGCATCCTCTTCGGGGAACTCTTGACTAACACACGGTGTCCCCTTCTGCCAGCACGTTTTACACGTATCGCGAGGTCCCTTATCGTCAAAGATGCAGCGAATCTTGCGTCTGCGACACTCCCAGCAGCTCTTGGTGCCTCTGCGGACGAAGCGACGCTTAGCAGCTGCAGCTCGCCGTTCCGAGGCAGCGGTGCGTACTGTGATGGTACCTCGCTCAGTGCCTGCCATTATGTGAGTACGAGGCGCGGAGACATTGATGCTGCGTATGGGTTGTGTACATTTCGGACGGACGAGATTGGGAGTGAGTGGTGTTGGAGTTGGGAGTTGGGAGTATGAGTTGAGTGCACGTCCGGTTCGTCCGCCGAGTTTCGGACGGCGGTCTTTGTTTGGTGGGGCGGAGACACTCGGCGAAGATGAGACGGCGTTGCCAAGTCAGAACCTTACCTTGAACCCTTTTCCGGATTCGGCATGTTGTTTTCTTTGCAAGTATAGGAGGTCTTGATTCATTGAATGCTTAGTATTGTGTCTAAGCTTTTCTCATTTCTCTCGAATTGTTGAAGATTCTGAACGGAACTGTACAATCTATGTGCAGTGAAGCGGCCCAAGGCATGAAAATCTTGCCATGAGCATAAGCAACTGAGTGAAGGAGAAGCGGTCTAGAATCGAAAGACAAGCCAAGCCCAGCCAACAGTGTTGAATACAACATCTCAAACAACACTGGGAGTCCATCCTTCCACGCTTAGTAGGGCAGCTGGCCGATGCTGGGAGAGGACAGTTAGACTTGGGAAAATGACGAGGACCAGATGATATACTTACTAGTTTCCAGGAGGCAAGTAACGTCCAACCACGAAGGTGGTACCCTTGGAGTCGGTGGCCATGGCCAAGCCGACCTTCTGGGTGTTCTTCCAAATGGCTTGAGCTATCAACCTGTTAGTTGCAACGTTCCTCGCAATCAAGCTGCAAAGTACTCACTGTAGTGACCATAGTTCAAGTAGTTGGGCGATCCAGTGGTGCGGATGGGCTGTCCATCGTACAGCGGCTTCTCGTCCAACCACAGCTGAACACCGTTGGTGAAGTAGGTGGTGGTGCCGCCCGACTGCGAAGCCAAGTTCTCTCCCTGGCCGCCGGGGTTCGAGTCGTGAACGAGGCTGCCGACGGTCGTCAAGTGATCGGCCCAGACCTGAGCGCTCTTGGCCAGGTCGTCATCCCAGGTCAAGTTGGCATTGCCAACGGCGGCGCGGTAGATGTTGTGGAGTTCGAGGGCGCGCTGCAGGTCGGCACTCAGAGTCGAGTTGGAGGAGGCAGTTGGGGTAGCAGTCGCCGCGGACGAGGTCGATGACGAGGTCAACGAGGGCTGCGCGATGATCGTGGCAAAGGTCGTCGTGGGGGCGGCGAGAGTGGTCGTGTAGGTCGGGGTTCCGGCTGCTACGTTGAACTTTGGCACCTTGAAGATGCCCAACGCCGCGGCATGCGAGGCCATCAAGCCCATGGCGAAGGTTGCGCTGGCTGAGAAGTGCATGGTGGTGGCTTGAGATGTGGGAATTGGGGGCTTCGGATATGTCGAAATCACCGGGATCTTTCTGGCTGAAGTAAAGTCGTCGTAAGGAGTGACTGACTGAATGGAAGGATGGTTCCTGCCACTGAGCTGAAGACTGAAGTTGATGATACCCGGGAAAATAGGAGTGTTGAGAAGCTGAAGAAGAGCAGAAAAGGATGCAGTCAAGGAGAGTGTTCCAAGTGATAACTTGAAGATGCGAGAGCAAGAAGGAAACCCGGATAGACCAGGGTTTCGAGGATGTAGATATATCTCATTCCATTCTCATTCTTCAGGAGTCTCCCTCGGGAGTCGGTACCATGGGGATTGCACTGTTACAGTCGAGTCCCGGTAGGTTTACCGCATTCAGCAAGACGGGGCTTTGGGAGGAGAACTCCTCAGTTTCTTTGAAGCGCAAGCCACATCCTCCGGTTCATTTAACTTCAAGACACCATGTCTCAGTCTGAAAGAGAACTTACGAGTCCCCCTAAACCAGATTCTATCGTCTCCCGCTGGCTAGCCAGACTAGATGCCGCTGTCACCGATCGCTTTTGGTAAACGGTCGGGTACTCTGATCGGATTCGAGTAAAGGGTCCAGACCATATCGGTGTCTAGATCCACCCAAGACGTATGAGGGGTTTACTGCAAGAGGCTGAAGGAGACGACGACGACGACGCTTTCATGCAAACTTTTTCATGAGGCTCCACGGGGTGACGGTCGAGTTGAGAGAAGGCTGAGAGAAAGAAGAAGAAGAAGGAAAACACGCTGCCACACCCGCTGCCCAGCTGCCAACACCCTTCATTTTGCCCGTCTGCCCCTGATCGCCCAAAACATCTGCATTCCAGATCATCTTGAGCCCCTCGTCAGTGGCTGGATCACCATCCTCCGTGTCAAAGGTTGCTTGGTTGATGTGCTGAAGCTGGCAAAGCAGGCCCTCGTCGAATGTGAATGATCAGCACTCGTACAGCATGTCTCTGATATCATTGGCATGTCAGGGGCGCGGACATGTAAACTTTGCTTGGCCTGTCGTGCAATGGCAGCAATGCTCGCTTGGCGATAAACTTTTAAGAATGAATAACCTTATCTTTCATTAACAACTCTTCTCGGCTTTCGCTGCGCTGGGCTTGGATGGCAGTTCTCGTCCAGAATCAGCAGCCTCTTCAAGCCACATACATACGCGTTCCACCATGGCCGAGTAAGTCTGCCTCCTGCGTTGGGTTCGCGGTTCCGCGCCGTGACGACGACTTGGCTGTCTGCAGCAAGCTTAGGTCCTATGCAGCATTTCGTCTTTGACAGACTCTGTGGCTCCGTAATGTGGGAGAGGCCACATCCGTCAGCAACGACGTCGGCATAGTCCGTCTTTGCAGGCCGTAGATGCTGCAGACAGCCAAGCCGTCGTCACGACGCGAAACCCAACGCTGCAAATGTAAAATCTAGGCCACCAGGGACTCGAGGGAGCGGGGGAGCTGAGTTTCCCATTTTCCCGGATTTTCTTCAGCTGCACTGTTCCTAACTTCTTGCATGTTTGGATCATCCCACGTGGGTGCGCGCTGGAATGCTGGCCGAGCCATGGAAGAATTTCCAGCGCGCGCCGAACTCTCTTTGTCCGCCGAGAGCAAGGAGCGAGGAGCAATGAGCACGGACTGGACGGGGGAAGGGGAGGGGGAATTCGGACTCTCTGATCCGGCTCGTCCGGCCAAGCGGCGGCGGCGGCACCGGTCGGTCGATAGGGTCGTGGTGGTGTGACACACACAGGCAGACACCTGGCAACCGTGAATCAACACGGCGACGGACAACAACCGGCTTGTTTCGAGGGAGTACAGGCAGCTGAATATCCCAAAGAGTCATTGGTCGGGCGGTTGGAACGGCGTCACGGCGTTAGGCAACGCTCTGCAACAAGAAGTACGAGTTTGGTAACACCACACCTTTTGACTCTTGATGATGCGCCTATCGCCGAACATGGAGACATGGAGACTCTTTGGGGATTTCGAACACATCCACAAGAGACTTTCGAGTGGCACAGAGCAATATTTTCCAATCATTTCTACGGGTCATGGGCCCAACATGGTCTAGCTTGCATCTCTTCCGGGGTGACACCTCCGCTCGGATCGTTGGTTGGGCAGCCAAAGTTCTTTTTTGTCTTTATTTTGGTTTTATTTCTGAATTTTTCTCTCTTTTTCCCACACAGATCTCCCCCCAAAAAGTGCCCCAAAAAGCTCTGACCGCTCACCGTCTATTCTGTCTTCCCACATCAAAATATGACAGCCCGGGAAGTCCATGTCTCTGCTGTGCCAGAAAAACACATCATAAACCAGGCAGCTATCAAACTCCAAAAAAGGCAGCAGTTTAACAAGATGCATGTACCAACATGTGGGGGATGTTTTCCGAGTCCAGACCGAGAGTCCACGGCCGGGCCTATCCGGGGCGAACAAGCGCACAGCGCAAGCGAGACGAGCGTGCGATACGGACAGGATAGGGGTTTGTTGTGAAATAAGGAATCCCGCTATAAGATGACCACCTGTCGTGATTTCAACAATTCGATAGCGGGGTAAAAATCTGCGTCCTGCGTCTTGCGTCCTTCAACCATCGTAATATACCACAACCCCGTCTTATCTTCGAACCAGCATCATGCGTGAAATTGTGAGTTGCGTGCACATGTTCGAGTACCTTACTTTGTAAAGTCCCTCTTGACAAACTAACCCTTCTGTGATCCACTCTAGATTCACCTCCAAACCGGCCAATGTGTACGTCTACTCATGCCCCTGTTCGGCGCTCAACGCGTCACAACGCGCCTTTACTGATGATGAGTCTTTGTAGGGCAACCAAGTCGGAACTGCTTTCTGGTATGAAGATGACAATCTCGACATTGAGATCAATGTGAAAAAGAAAAGGACCTTGTTGAACGTGTGATTAATGTTGCGACAACAGGCAAACCATTCACCCTGAGCATGGCTTGGATCAGGATGGACAGTGAGTTTTCCGGCTGCTCAGTCACCATGGCGCAAATCTATGAGCACTGTATGCTGACTTTCTTCATAGGTTCACTGGAACTGATGAGCAACAATCCGAGCGGTTGAACGTCTACTTCACCGAGGTACTACTCTCATCTCTCACGCGCCTCATATGCGCCTCACACCGTCTCATGATATCTCTCAAAATTCTAACCGCAAACTCATGCAACGTAGGCCGGTAGACAAAAGTATGTCCCCCGCGCGGTTCTGGTCGATCTCGAGCCCGCCACGATGGAGGCGATCCGCTCCGGCCCGCTGGGCAACCTCTTTCGCCCAGACAACATGGTCAACGGCCAATCTGGCGCCGGTAATAACTGGGCAAAGGGCCACTACACCGAGGGCGCCGAACTCGTCGACTCCGTCT
>NW_026849208.1:0-51648 GCF_030867785.1 Colletotrichum acutatum
CCTTATAGCTCGTAGGCGCCGGCTACTTTATATAAGTATAAATTAAATAGAAATAAATATATTAAATGGCCTGTAGGTAGGTATAGCGGGGTATAGAAATTTAAAGTTAAAATAGAAGGCTTTAATTAGATAGAAAAGTAGGTTACTACCTAGATAGCTAAACAGTACTGCCCGGATAGCAAAACTTATTTAAAGAGTAAGCTTTATTTATTTTAATATATATAAAACCTTTTAGTACTAGCCTATATAAATAGCTAGGTCTAATATAATCTTTTTCTTTATATAAATAATTATTATTACTTAAATAGGCTTATAAAAGCTATTTTAAATATTAATTTATTACTTTAACCCTATATATATATTTAGCCTATTTATTTTAATTATTATAACTAAGCCGGTATCGATATATAGTGGTCTTTTTCTAGCTTTATAAACATAAAAAATTAACTTTAATAGGATTAGGCTTTTAAAAGAAATTATATAATATAGTATACTTTTTAATTATATAATATATATAATATACCCTAAGTACGCGCTTAATTTAATATAGTAATTTCGATATAAAAACTATTATATAATTCGGGATAAATAAGCTACTTTATTATAATAATAATTAAAAAGGTCGAGTATAGAGGTTAGCTATAAAGGTTAAGGGTAGCCTTCTTTAACTATAGAGGTTCTAAATTTTAATAGCGACGTAGAGGTTTTTAGAAAAACGGCTAAAAGGGCTAATATTTAGCTATTTATATTAAAGCTCGTAAAGATATTTTTTGTTTTTATTACTTTTTATATTACTTATAAGCTCGATTTAAACTAAATAAACTATTAAATAAACTATTAAATAAACTTATTAATATATAAACTACTAGCTAAATAGATAATTAGTTAAATAACTAAGTAAGTAGTTAGCTAGTTAAATAGATACTTTAATAATAACCTACTCTATATTTAATATATAGTTAGTAATTACCCTTTAGGGTCTAGCCCGCCTCATTAGGGGCTATTTTCGCCTTTACGGGTAAGTTAGTTTATTAGGGTAAATATTATATATTACTATATAATAAACTTTAAAACTAACTATAGCTAGCTATAGCTATCGATATTAACTAAACTTAGATATTAATAACCCCGCTATAATATATTAATCGCTTTCTAAATAACCGAATACTACCCCTTATTTTTTACCCTATTTAATAACCCTAGAATATCCTTTTTAGTCTTTTTTAATTTATTTTTATACTACGATTTTAAAATATTAATAATACTCTAAAATCGATTAAGTATTTCGAGGCTATATTATATAAGTTAAGTACTAATAATAGCGATATTAATATCGATATACCTATTTTAAATCTTTAAATCGATAGTATTTAATCCGTATTTTTTAAAACGATCTTATTATAGTTCGGGATCTTTTAATATAATATTTATAGGATCGAACTTCTAGTTATTAAAGAAGCCCTAGGGGTCGATAATTTCTAAATATCTCGGTATTTTAATAAATAGGTAGACGATTCGATAGTAATAACGATAGACGGCGAGGGAAGTAGCGTTTTTTAATTTTAATAAAGGAAAAGAGGTAACGAATATATATATATATATAAGTTGAAGTTAAAGGTATATAAAGGGCGGCGTTATCTTAACGACGGTAACGAGGGCATTACCGATACTATTATTACAAACTACTATTACTTAGAGGGGCTATAAACTTAGCTAAGTAGGTATAGGTTTATAAAGTAGTAGCGTTGCGCGCTTAATATTACTATTAATTAATCCGTAGTTATAAACTTTATAAAAAAGAAAGTTAAAAAGGTAAAAAGAAATCTAAAAAAAATAGTCTATTAAAACAGTAGGAGTATCTACTAATACTATATATATATACTATATAAACGATATTAAGAATCGCCCGAGTAGTACGCAAAGGCAGAACATTAAAACAAATAGTTAGTAATTAATAGGCTAGGACTAATAATACCCTTAAATAAATCTCCCCCTCTAGAGCTTAATAAATTAGGCTCCTTTAACGCTCTAATTATTATAAATTAATATAAATACGTTTAAGGAATAGCGTAGTGCTCTTTAGTAATATAAAATCTAGGTAAATAATAATATAAACGCTATAAATAGCCGCGCTAATATAAATATTAAGATCTTAGATATTAATATTAGTTTAGAAATTATATTTTATAGAGCTAATAACCCCTTAAATACGAGCTATATTATAATTATAAAAGATTATATAAAGGGCCTCTTAACTTTTAATAAAAAAGAGTATATTATACTAAACCTAGCTATTTATATAGGCTAATATTAAGAGGTTTTATATATATTAAAATAAATAAAGCTCGCCCTTTAAATAGCTAGAATTATATAGTAGAAGGTCGGGAGCTATTTTAGTTAGTAGTTAAGTTTAGAGTATAATATACTTAGTTTTCCTTAATACGTAATATATAGTACGGCCCCGGTAGATTACTCTATCGGGGGGGCCGGTATCGGTATATTAAATATTAATATAAATATTAGCCCGGCTATTTATAATATTTATATTATTACTTAGTTAAATCTAATATTATTAAAAAGTATTTTATTACTTTTTAAGTATATTTACGTTAATTATTTGTATTAATATTTTATTTTTACTAGCTACTCGAGTAATTCTTGATATTATTTAAATAGAACTTATATATAGTATTAATTAATACTCTTACTATTTTAATAAACTATTTTTTAAAACTTTCTACTTTTTTAACTTTTCTTTTTATAAAATTTATAATTACTATATTTATATAGTAGGCGACGTATTATAGCGTATAACGTACGTCCTCTTGATTTTATTCTTTTTATTTTTAAAATACCTTTTTTCTATATATAAAAATATAATCCTCTTTAATTAAAAACTAAATTATTTTTATCTTTTAAACTATTTAAAAAGACTTGGAAATATGTATATAAAGAGCTATTTCTATTTTCAAAGTCCTCGAATTAACTTTTTATTATTAATATATTAAATACGTTATATAAAATTAAAAACGACTAAATTGAATAAAAATAATGATAATAAAAAAAGAGATAATTTTTAAATAAATTATTAACTTAATCGATCGAGGTTTCCCTTTATAATAAAAAGATATAGTAAAAAAGTAGCTACCTAACTCCTAAATATTTATTTTAATATTTTGCCTTTACGTACTACTCGGGCAATTCTCGATATCGTTTATATAGTATTAATATATAGTATTAGTAAATACTCCTACTATCTCGATAGACTATTTTTCTTTCCTTTTTCGGATTTCCTTTTACTTTTTTAACTTTCCTTTTTATAAAGTTTATAAGTACGGATTAATCGACGGCGACATTAGGCGCGCAACGCTACTAACTCCTTAATATATATAATAGGATATATATTAAACCGTAATGAATAAAGAACTTTATATAACGCCAATTGCGTTTTAAAACGCGGTTTTAATATAAAATTAATTATTAAAGGGTATTAACTAAGGATTTTATAATTATTTAAGCCTAATTTACTTTTATATAAAATATAATTATAAAGTATAGAATATATAATCACGATATTTCCCCCCGATAGAGCAATCTACCGGGGCTATACTATATATTAATAATTTGTTTTAATATTCTGCTTTTGTATACTACTCGGGCGATTCTCAATATCGTTAACATAGTATAAAAACATGGTATTAATAAATACTCCTACTATTTTAATAAACTATTTTTTTAGATTTCTTTTTACCTTTTTAATTCTCCCCTTCTTTAACTATAAATTAGTTAATAGCAATATTAAGGCGCGCAACGCTATTACTTTATAAGTTTATATTTATTTAGCTAAGTTTGCGGCCCTCTAAGTAATAATAACTTATAATAATAATATCGGAAATACCCTCGTCGCCGTTATTAAAATAATACTACCCTTTATAAGTTATTAATATCTAGCTTTAACTTTAAATTATATATATATATATATATTCGTTACTTTTTTTTTTATTAAAATCGAAAAACGCTACTTCCTTTATTATTTATCGTTATTATATAATTATTATTATTATTACTATCGAATCGTTTACTTATTTTTAAATATATATCGAAATACTAAGACGCTAATAATTTATTAACCCTTAGGGCTTCTTCGATAACTAGAAGTTCGATTTTATAAATATTATATTAAACGACCTAGATATATAAAAATACTACTTTAATAAATACTATATCCATAATATCGATTTATAAAAGATAGATAAATATATTATAATAAACGTCGCCTTTATTAGCGCCCTATTAATATAATAAAGTAATATAAATAAGTTTAGATTTAATAATATAATTAAAAGTTTAGAAAGAGTATAAGCGAGCGTATTAAATAGGAGTATTAAAGAGAGGTTATTATTAAATAAAATAAAAGGAGAAAATAAGGGGTAGTTTTGGCTATTTAGAAAGTAATTAATATGTTATAGCGGAGTTATTAATATTTTAAGTTTAGTTAGTATTAATAGTTATATCTAGCTATAGTTAGTTTTAAAGTTTATTACGTAGTAATATATAATACTTATTTTAATAAACTAACTTATTTATAAGGGCAAAGATAGCCCTTAATAAAGCGGGCTGGACCCTAAAGGGGTATTATATATTATATATTTAAAAAACTAGGTATATTGCGCTCTAAACTTAATTACTAACTAAAACTTCTGACTTTTTACCGTTTCTAGCTATTTAGAGGGCGAGCTTTACTTACTTTAACGTATATAAAACTTTATAATACTAGCCTATATGTCACGGCACTGGGCGCTAGGCCCCTGTATACCCGGGCCTTAGGCACCTAGCGGACCCCTTACGGGTTACGTAACTACTAGATCGCTAGGCCTAAAAGCCTAGCGCTTTAGATTCTGCTTACTAGTCTACTTTTTCCTTTTTTATATTAAGTTATATTTATTAAGTTAATATAGTAGCGTTCTAACCTACCTCGAGTTCCTTTTTATAACATTATTTAACGTTATTTATAAACCTATTCTCTAAAAACGGAACGATAATATTTTAATTTATTAAACCTATTATAATAAATAGCTACTTTTATTAAAAAAAAGTGCAATACTAAGCGATAGTTAACTAATTAACTACGCTAAGTAATTAATACCCTCTAAATATATATACTCCTTTTATTAAATACTATAGTCTAAGATAAGAGTTAGGGAAGATAAATATCCTTTTATACCGATAACTTTTAATAGGGCTATTATTTATATAAATAGCGCTAGAGTATTATAGGTACTAACGAGAATGTTAAGCTCTTTATATTTAACCCCGACGTTAACCTCGCTAACTAGCTTATTAAATAGCTTTTACCCTTTATTATATAGAATAACTAACTCGATTTTTTTTATTATATTATTAACGAATACGTAACTTTTATTTAAATTTATAACGAGGGACTTTTTAATAATACTAAATAGTACTTTACTAATTTTAAGTTTATTTAAAAGCTATATAAAAAGAACGAGGGCGCTACTTTTTATACCTAGGTCGAGAGCTAGTTAAAAATATATATTACTTAGTACTAGTTCGAATAAATACTAGTCTTTATAATTAACTAGTTAAATAATAGTACTAAGCGGCTTTACGAGATAATTAAAGAAAATATTAAAGTTATTAATAGAGCTATTATTAAGTTTTAAAATATTAAAAAGTAGTTAAATAAGGCCCTTTACGCTAATACTATATTTAATAAACGCGTTAAGTAGTTAAAGAATAGCTCCTAGGTTAATAATAATAATAATAACTATAGCGGCGAAGTTTATTATATACTAAAATAATATCTTACTAAATTTAAAGTATAAAGTAGCCGCGAGACTACCCTAGCCCTAATATACTAGCCTTTTTATAAATTAAATAAAATACCTAACGTCCTTATTTTTATAAATAACGATAATAATAAAGGCCCGAAGTTCTTTTACTAGCTTTAGCGTATTATAAAGCGTTTTAAAAATGCGAACTTTAATATTAATAATTATTATTTAGAGTATATTATTAATAAAAATAGTAGTATTGCGGCCGAGTTTATTTATTTTATATTAGTTATTAACGAGATTATTATAATTAATTAGCTACTATATAAGCTTAAGTTAGCCTATATTAACTTAATCGCTATAGACGACGTTAGTTAAAAGCTAGATACCCTCTTTATTACCTTTAAAAATATTTATTAAAAGCGCTCTATCTTTACTAAGCTTATTTATATTAATAAGCTCCCTAAGTCCTAGTAAAAGTACTACTTCTATAATAAGCTCTTTATTTACTTTTAGAACTAGGCTATCTTTAAATACCTAGATAAGGACGTTATTTTTTAGAAATATATTAAATATATTACTTAGTTTATTAATATAATATAGCCCCCGGTAGCTAATAACCGGGCCCCGAAGAGCGCTATATTTATTTATATTACTTTTATTAAAAATAGAGGCGGTATTACTAAATAAAATACCCGTAGCCGAACTATTAACTACGAAACTATCCTTAAAGCCTTATATTAAAAGCTTAAAGATAGTAGTACTTATTTTATTTATAGCGAGTCTAGTTATATTTCCCGAGACTACCTTAAAAAGCTAGCTACCGTTATAGCCGCTATAAATATTATTAACGAATAATAGGTTTTAAATTTAAAAAACTAGGCCCCTTAATATAAATAACCTTTTAACTAAAAGATAAATATAAAAAAGATAGAAAATTAGCGATTTATTTAATAAGCCTATAGAACTTTATAAAAAGGTAACTTTTTAAAATCGAGCTTATAATAGTATTTAATAAATATAGAATTTATTTAAAAGCTTTATTTAATATAAGAGTTAATAGGTATAGATTTATAAATAACTACGTAACTTTATTATTATAAGAATTCTATATAGCCCTATTTAGTAAATTACTATAACGTATATAATAAGCGAGTAAAATAGATAAGCGAGTAAAATATAGAACCGCGACTATATTACTTTAATATAATCGGGCGCTTTTCTTTTATAATTTACTATAATACACTAAAATAAAGAATTTAATACTTAGCTTACCCTCTAAACTATTTAAAATTACTTGAAACTAAGCGCTCGGGCTATAACTAAGATCTATTTAGTTAGCTACGTTACACTAACTCGGTAATTAAAAAAAATATTATTATAACGTAATACTATACCGAACTCGTGCAATTTAACGGTTTTTAAAAAAAAAAAGCTAATTAAATATATTTTCGACCTAGATTCCCGATTATTTTTTTCCCAGCTTCGTAATATTAAAAAAATAGTAAATTAATTATTTATTAACTACGACGCGCTCTTTATTAAAAAGCGATAGGCTTCGAACTTTATTAAACGATAACTATAGTTATAAACGCGTCGTTTTTATAAATATAACTATAAAAAGGCTTAATATAAAAATCTAGTTACGATAAATATATAGTTCTCGTTTATAGCGAATATAATTACGAAGTACGGTATTATAGACTTAGATATTTATAACTTTAACGAGACTAGCTTTATAATAGGCTAGATCTTAACCAGCATAGTTATAACTAGTATTAAAAGGCGTTTAAATATAAAATTAATATAATTTAGTAATCGTAAATAGGTTATAATTATTTAGGCTATTAGCTCGTCGGGTTATAGCGTCCCGTTATATATTATCGTTATAAGTTAATATTACCTCTCTATTTAATATACGGAATTTAGTCTCCTATACGATTAGGTTATTATAACGTCTAAAAATAAATAGATAATAAATAAAAGAGGCCTAGATTAGGCTCGGTACTTTAAACGGTATATAAGACTATATAGAAAGGGTTAATATCGCCTCTTTATCGTTAACGGATATAAAAGTTATTACTTTACGGATTTTAAGCTTTTTTATAAAAAGAATAATATTATTACCCTATATATACCGGCTTATTCGTTTTATTTACTTTAGCCCTTAAATATTAAATATTTTAGGCCTTTAAAAAAGGTATATAGTTAAAAAATCGAGGATAAAATACGTCGGGGTAATATATATATTATTAAAAAGGATTTCTTCCCGGCGTTTTATAGGGCTTTTATATAAATAATTATAAAGAAAAATATCTAAAAAGGATTTAGAGGGGCAGGATTTATACTTTTAAATATAAAAAGTGTGTTTTTAAAACTTAACGTGAAGTTATATATTTTAATACCTCTAAGATCCCTCTTAATAACACCCCTAATATAGACTTTTTAAATACTAAATAACTTAACTAAGGCGTCTTTATAATTATAATTTATTAAAAATAGAATCGCCCGTTATTAAAATAGCTCCCTAACTTCGATTATTAAAGCTATAAAATATCTATTTAAAGGGGCTCGTAAGTTTATATACTAAATCGCTTTATTAAAATCTAAGAACTAAATTTTTTAAAAAGAGAATAACCTATTTAGTCGACGCTAAAGAACTAAAAAAAACCGTCTCTAATAAAAAGGAAGTTTTATTATAACTAAAAAAGAGGACCTTTAATTATAAAAAGAGGCTATAGCCTAAATAAAAAAAGAAACGCGCTAGAATAATAGTTATTAACCGAGGACTAAAACGGGCTAATAACGATATAGCGTCTACGAGAATACTAATTATAATATACGAATATATCAATTTAATAAAGAAATATCTAAAAAAGAGGACTTTAAATAGTTTTATTAAATTAATAAAGTAGGCGTTAAGATTTGCTAATTTATATAATATAGTCGCGGTTCTATATTTCACTCGCTTATCTATTTTACTCGCTTATTATATACGTTACCCTATTTTTATTATTAGATTTAATAGCGAGCGATTAAAGGACGTTAATATAATATAGACTATTAATTTATATATTAACCGTTAGGTCTTTTTAAAAATATCCCTATTTTAATTTAATATAGGGCGCTACGACTTAATCCTTAAATAGAAGTAGTTTAAGTATTATAGGGTAAACCTTAACGTACGCTATAAGCGCCTTATATAGCCCGAAGAATTATTACTATAAAATACCCCTTTTATTATTATCTAGGATATTAAAGATCTATATACTTTTAAGGTTATTAATACATAATATTAAATTAATACTGAGCGATAGTAGGATTTATTTGAAATAGATATAGTATAATATAATAAATAATAATAAAGGAAACGGGTACTATTTAAATTTATTAAGATATTTAGTTAACTTTTAAATAAAAGAGATCGATATATATAGCGGTCTAACGACACTAAAAATACCTAGAAAATAGACCGCGCGATTTAAAATATATTATTAATACCCCTAACGAAAACTAAACTCGTATAGACCTCTACTTAGCGTAAAAAGGTAAACGATACCCTAAATATTATTTTTATTAATACCTTAATATTTAAAATTAACCTAAAGCGCGAGGATATAGAGCTAGGCTTTATATTATTATATAAGCTAGACTAAATAATCGAGGATAAATAGAGAGGGTAAAAAGACCCGCTAAATAGTAATAATTAAAAGACCCGAGACCTTATTATTAAAAAGCTTTTAGAAATATTAAGGCCGTAAATAAATATATTTAATAAAATAGCGAGCGATATACTAGCGCTATATCGTAACTATAATTATAAAATAGAGCTTATAAAGGGAGGTTAAGAAAAGCTTATTTATTACTTTCTCTATAAATAATTAATACTTAAGTTAGAGGCGACCCGAGCCTATTTTTTAAAGTACTTTTATAAAAGATTTATTAAACTTAGGAACGCCCCCTTTACGTTATTAATATTATTTATTAAAAAATATAACGGTAACCTACGATTCTATATTAGTTTTAAAAAGCTAAACGAGATTATAAAAAAGGATCGATACCCTCTATTTTTAATTAACGAGACGTTAGTACGGCTAAGCCGAGCAAAGGTATTTATTAAATTTAATATTAAATAAGCTTTTTATTATATTTACTTTAACCTTACGTTAGAGGGCTTTATAACCTTTTATACCCGCTATAAAATATATAAATATAAAATGCTACTCTTTAATCTTTATAATAGGCTAGCTATATATTAATAGTATATAAACGACGTATTAATAAAATACTTAGATAACTTTTATATTATATATATAAATAATATTTTGATTTTTTTAAACGACCCCTTATAGTACTACGAATATATTATAAAGGTACTAAATTGTTTATAAAAAGCTAGATTATAGGCCAATATTAAGAAATTTAAATTTAATATTATTACTATAAAGTACTTAGGATTCGTAGTTAGTATTAATAGTATATAACTTAACGAAAAGAAAGTCTTTATAATACGTAATTAAAAGCTATTTATATTATTAAAAGGTATTTAATTATTTTTTAGGTTTTATAATTTCTATAGACGGTTTATAAAGGACTATAAATACTTAGCTAGGCTATTAACGAAGTTAATTAATAAGGGCGTACCCTTTTAATTTAATATAGATTATAATAGCGCGTTCGAAATATTAAAACTATTTTTTATAACGGTACTTATACTCTACTATTTCTAGCCAGAGCTATTTATATACTTAAAAACTAATATATTAGATTTAGTATACGCCGGGGCCTAAGTTTAGTAATAAATAGATAATAACCTATAGTATCCTATTACGTTCTATTTAAAAATAATAAACGGTATAGAACTTAATTATATTATATATAATAAAGAAATACTAATAATAATAATTTATTTAGAAAAATAGCGCGCTAAGCTAGTTAGTTATTATTAAAAATTTAATATTATTATAGATTATTAGCCGCTACTATTCTTTATAACAAAGCGGCTTTTAAATTTATAATAGGCCCGCTAGGCTAGTTCCTTAATTAATTTTAATTTTTAAATATAGTATAGGCTAGGGTAAAAAAATATATTTATTAACGCGCTATTAAAAAAGATAGAGAATATTAGGATTTAATAAGTATTTAAAGAGGTTAATTATACTTAGGTTTTATTACCCCCGGAGCTACTATTACTAAATATTATTATTAAACTATGAATATTATTAAAAACTATAGCTTAATAACCTAAGCTCGCCGTTAGTACCTTTATATTAAACAATAAACTTTAAAGGTATTTATTAATTAAAAAAGTACTAAAGCTAAACTATAACTTTAGGATACCGTTATTAGCCCCGATACGAGCGCTAGTTTATAAAGGCTACGAGCGCTAAAAAAATTAGAATAACGGCTTATTTATAATAAATAATAAGCTTATTATCTTAAAAGAGGATAATTTATATATTATAATAATCTATAAAGTATATAAATAAAAGCTCTTTATATACCTAAGCTAAAATAAAATAGTTAAAATAGTTAAGTAGTAATACTACTAGCCCGGCTTTATAATAGATATATATTAATATATTAAAAACTATTAACGTATATAATAAACAAGTAAAATAGATAAGCGAGTAAAATATAGAACCGTAACTATATTATATAAATTAGCAAATCTTAACGCCTACTTTATTAATTTAATAAAACTATTTAAAGTCCTCTTTTTTAGATATTTCTTTATTAAATTAATATATTTATATATTATAATTAGTATTTTTATAGACGCTATATCGTCATTAGCCCGTTTTAGTCCTCGGTCGGCGACTACTACTCCGGTACGTTTCCTTTTCTATTTAAGCTATAGCCTTTTTTTATAACTAAAAGTCCTCTCCTTTAACTATAATAAAACTTCTTTTTTATTAAAGACGGTTTTTTTTAGCTCTTTAACATTAATTAAATAAATTATTCTCTTTTTAAAAGATTTAGTTTTTAAATTTTAATAAAGTAATTTAATATATAAACTTACGAGCCCCCTTAAATAGATACTCTATAGCTTCGATAATTAAAGTTAAAGAACTATTTTAATAATAAATAATTCTATTTTTAATAAATTATAATTATAAAGACGCCTCGGTTAGGTTATTTAGTATTTAAAAAGTCTATACTAGGGGTATTATTAAAAAGGATTTTAAAAGCGTCGGAGTATATAACTTTACGTTAAGCTTTAAAAGTATACTCTTTATATTTAAAGGTATAAGTCCTGCCCTTTTAAATCCTCTTTAAATATTTTTTTTTATAATTATTTATATAAAAGCCCTATAAAACGCCGAAAAGAAGTCCTTTTTAATAATATATATATTACCCCGATATATTTTATCCTCGATTTCTTAACTATATACCTTTTTTAGAGGCCTAAAATATCCGATATTTAAAGGCTAAAATAAATAAAATGAATAAGCCAGTATATATAGAATAATAATATTATTCTTTTTATAAAAAAGCTCAAAATCTATAAAGTAATAACTTTTATATCCGTTAATAATAAAAAGGTAATATTAACCCTTTTTATATAGTTTTATATACTATTTAAAATACTGAGCCTAATCTAGGCCTCTTTTATTTATTATCTATTTATTTTTAAACGTTATAATAACCTAATTATATAAAAGACTAGATTCTATATACTAAATAAAGAGGTAATATTAATTTATAACGATAATATATAGCGGGACGCTATAACTTAACGAGCTAATAGCCTAAATAACTATAACCTATTTATAATTACTAAGTTATATTAATTTCGTATTTAAACGCCTTTTAGTATTAATTACGACTATACTAGTTAAGATCTAGCCTATTATAAAACTAGTCTCGTTAAAATTATAAATATCTAAATTTATAATACTGTACTTTATAATTATATTTATTATAAATAAAAACTACGCGTTTATCGTAACTAGATCTTTATATTAAGCCCTTTTATAGTTATATTTATAAAAACGACGCGTTTATAACTATAACTATTATTTAATAAAGTTCGAAACCTATCGCTTTTTAATAAAGAGCGCATCGTAGTTAATAAATAATTAATTTATTATTTTTTTAATATTACGAAGCTAAGAAAGAAATAATTAAGAATTTAGGTCGAGGATATATTTAACTAACTTCTTTTTTTTAAAAACCGTTAAATTATACAAATTTAGTATAATATTACGTCATAATAATATTCTTTTTAATTACCGGGTTAATATAATATAGCTAACTAAATAGATCTTAGCTATAGCCCGAGCGCTTAGTTTTAAATAACTTTAAATAGCCTAGAGGGTAAGCTAAGTATTAAATTCTTTATTTTAATACGTTATAATAAGTTATAAAAGAAAAGCGCCCGATTATATTAAAGTAATATAGTCGCGGTTCTATGTTTTACTCGCTTATCTATTTTACTCGCTTATTATATACGTTATATATACTATTACTTTTAAAAGCCCTATAATAAGTCCCTAGGGGAGCTAAGGCCTTTATTAGTACTTAACTACCCGTAATAATATATTTCGATAGATTTTATAATAGTGCCCCCTAATTAAAAGGGCTATAATATAATATACGTAGTAGTTAATAGATTAAGTAAAAGAGTTATCTTAATACCCTATTATAAGACTATTATAGCGCGGGATATAAACAAAATATTTTATAAAAGAGTATTATTAATCTTTAGGCTATTTAAAATTATTATTTTTAACTACGGCCCTTAGCTTATATTAAACTTTTAAAGAGAACTATATAAGCTCTATAATATTAAACTATAGTTATTAATAGTAGATTATTTATAAATAAATAGCTAGACCGAGGTCCTAAATTAGTATATTTTTTAGTACCTATAGCCCCTAGTTAATTATTATTAAAATAACTAGAGTAATATATTACTTATAGTAGACTTTATTTATATAGCCTAGCTAAGTAAGACTATAGGGCTATTATTTTATAAAGTTAAATTTAGTTACTAGTCTTAGCTATTTCTTAACTAAGCTATTAGAACCCGGCGCTTTAATTTAATTAAAAAGAAGTTTAACTATACCGAGGCTTAGTAAATAGCTTAAAGTATTTATAAGGCCTAGGAGATTACTAGGGGTAATATAGAAATTATTTAAATAAAATATTAAAAGTACGTTAATTATTATTAACGGCTAAATAACTTAAAAGTCAGTAATAAAGTGTTTATAAACGTATTATATTAAAAGACCTAAGATATTAATAAGCTATAGTAGCCCTAGGCTAGCCCTTAGTTAATTATTAACGTAAGTCTAGGTAATATATAGATCGTTAAATTATTAGCGAATAGTAAAGCGTACTTAGTCTTTTACCCGAGTAAACTATAGAAGGCTATAGAAGACCCTTTATTTAGTTAATATTAAGACCCTCTATTACCGATCTATTATAGTACTAATAAATTTAAATACGAGGTTTTATAAATAATTAAATTATAAATATAGTACGGTAAGCTATAGTACTAGGCTAATTAAAAGGGGTATAATAATAACTTAATATAGTATAATGTAAAGAGCTTTTATTACGTACTAATAGTATTATAGGACTTTTATAAATAATATTCTATAGCTATAGGGCCGCTATAAAACCTCTTATTATAAATAGAGGTAGCTATTAATAATAACCTAGCTTTATTATAGGTTAATAATAATACTATAATAATTTTTATTATAGTGAATTTATTAAAAAAGGCCTAAGAGTAGGGGACTTACTAAACTTTTTTCCCTCGCTATATAGTTAAAAAGCTATTACTAACGAATTTAGAACTACTATTTAGAAATTAATTTTCTACTCTATACTACTATTTATCCTCTTAACGATTTAACTAGTCCTAAGAATTGATATAGAATTCTTTTTATATTTAATAAGCAATAATAGCTATTACGAGCGCTATAGCGCACTACTTTAACCCGCTATCGTTAGCGTTAAATATAGCCAACTACCTCGAAGCCCTCTAGCGGACCCTCTAGAAGTAGGCCTCGGCCTGCGGTAGCTTTATAGTCTAGTACTCTATAGACTAGACCCGCGCTAGTACCGACCTCTACTTTATTAATATTTATAAAAAAGTGAAATTCTAGGCCTCGCTAGCCGATAATAGAATAGAGGAAGACGATAGGTAACTAGCGGGATTTTAGTAGCTTATAAAGAGATAATTATAAAGGATATAGTTAGATAATAGAGCGCTGCGGATAGTACCTTTTTATACTAGAGGGGGGGGGTAATATTATAATACTAGGCGCTAAGCCCCTATATACCCGGGCTTTAAGTACCTAGCGGACCCTTTACGGGTTACGTAACTACTAGACCGCTAGGCCTAAAAGCCTAGCGCCCTAGATTCTATTTATTAATTTACTTTTTCCCTCTTTACGTTAAGTTATGTTTATTAGGTTAATATAGTAGCGTTCCGACCTGCCTCGAGTTCCCTTTCGTGATATATATAGGTAGCTAGGTCTAATATAATCTCTTTTTTTATATAAATATTATTATTACTTAGGGGGGCTTATAAGAGCTATTTTAAGTACTAGTTTATTACCCTAACCCTATATATTTCTAGCCTATTTACTACGTTATTATAACTAAGCTAGCATTAATATATTAGATTTTAATATTAATATTAGCCCGGCTATTTACGACGTTCGTACCGTTACTTAGCCGAATTTTATATTATTAAAAAGGACTTTATTACTTCTTAAATATACCTATATTAGCTACGGTATCGAGCTAGCCAGGGCCTAGTCCGAGGGGGGTAGACTTATCAAAGGGCATCGTTAGCCTACTAATTACTAACTATATATTAAATAAACAGGTTCTTATTAAAATGGTTTAACTAACTAGACTCTTAACTAGTTCCGACTAGTTATTTAACTAATTACCTAGCTAATAGTTTATATATTAATAAGTTCGTTTAATAAATTTATTTAGTAATTTATTTAGTTTAAATAAAAAGAAAGTTATAAATAATATAAAAAGTAATAAAAATAAAAAGAATCTTTATAAACTTTAATATAAATAGCTAGATATTAGCCCTTTCAGCCCTTTTTTTAAAAACCTCTTTATCGCTATTAAAATTTAGAACCTTTATAATTAAAGGCTATTTTTAATTTTTATAGCCGACCTTTATAACCAATTTCTATAGTTAATCTTTTTAACTACTATTATTATATAATAAAAAGAGTAGTTTACTTATCCCGAATTATATAACGGTTTTTATATTAAAATTATTATATTAAGTTAAGCGCGTATTTAGAGTATATTATATATATTATATAGTTAAAACGTATACTATATTATAATTTCTTTTAAAAGCCTAATCCCGTTAAAGTCGATCTTTTATACTTATAAAGCTATAAAAAAAAAACTATATATTTACTATAACTAGCTAGCCGTAATATTAAAAATTGATAGATAAAACTACGGAATATATACCTATATATAGTTATTTCCCAAAATAACGCAACTTATAAATATATAAAGAAGGTAGTCCTCTCGGGAAATAAAATTCTTTTATTAACTAAACAAGTAGGTTACTACCCTAATAGCTAGATAGCATTACCTTAATAGTAAAACTCATTATTAAACCCTCGTCCTTTTTTTTAATAATATTATTAAAAGCTCTATATTCGCTACGGCTTTATAAATATAAAGTATATAGTGGTTTTTTTCTAGCTTTATAGGCGTAAAAGATTGACTTTAACGGGATTAGGCTATTAAAAATTATATAATATAGTACGCTTTTTAACTATATAATATATACTATATACCCTAAATACGTACTTAACTTAGTATAGTAATTTTAATATAAAGATTATTGTATAATTTAAAATAAATAAACTACCCCTTTTATTATATTATAATAGTAATTAAAAAGATTAACTTTAGAAGTTAATTATAAAGGTTAAAAATAGCCCTTAACTATAAAGGTTCTAAACTTTAATAATAACGTAAAGGTTTTGAAAAAGAAAAGGCTAAAAGGGCTAATATTTAGCTACTCTTTTATTATATTAAAGTTCGTAAAGATTCTTTTTATCTTTATTACTTTTTATATTACTTATAAACTTCTTTATTTAAACTAAATAAATTACTAAATAAACCTATTAAATAAACCTATTAATATATAAATCATTAGCTAGGTAACTAGATAGATAACTAATTAAAACTAGTTAAGAGTCCGGCTAGTTAAACTATATTAACGAGAACCTACTTTATTAATAATTATTAATATGCCTATTATAAGTATACAGTTCGAACCGTTAGTTAATAAAGAGGTTAATTAAACTAGATAATCTTCTATATAAAATAGAAAAGGGAGGTTCTAATTATAGGTTAAGTAGGCCGTAGTTATTATAAATACAGCCCGTAAATAGCCTCTATACCGGCCCTTTACCCCGAGGTTAAATTAAGTTGCAAATTCAATATTAACTATCTCTCTTTTTTATTATTTAATTACAGTAGTTAAAGATATAATCTAACTTTTAACTCGTTTATTAAACCTCTTTATTTTTCTTCTTTTTTCTATTCTTTATATATAACCTATCCTTTTATTTATATTTATATTTTTTTATTATTAATAAAGTACTCGAGCCTTTTATTAAACATTACTTTTATAAAAACGTTTATCCCCCCGATAGAGCAATCCGCCGGGGCCGTACTGTATATTACGTATTAAGGAAAACTAAATATATTACGCTCTAAACCTAACTACTAACTAAAATAGCTCCCGACCTTTTACTACGTTAAGTTTTTTAAGTTCTAGCCGTTTAAAAAGCAAGCTTTATTTACTTTAACGTATATAAAACCTCTTAATACTAACCTACGTAAATAGCTAGGTCTAATATAATCTCTTTTTTTATATAAATATTATTATTACCTAGGGGAGCTTATAAAAGCTGTTTTAAATACCGGCTTATTACTTTAACCCTATATACTTTTAGTTTACCTATTTTAATTATTATAACTAAGCTAGCGTTAATATATTAGATTTTAATATTAATACCGGCCCGGCCGTTTATAATATTTATACTATTACCTAGCCGAATTTTATATTATTAAAAAGTACTTTATTACTTTTTAAATATATTTATATTAATTATAATAGCTATAGCGTCGAGCTAATTAAAAAAGGGGCCTAGTCTGAGGGAAATAAATTTATTAAAGGGTATTATTAAAAAGTCTTAGCCTACTAATTACTAATTATATATTAAATAAATAAATTCTCATTAATATAGTTTAATTAGCCGGACTCTTAACTAATTTTAATTAATTATTTAACTAGTTATTTAGCTAGTAATTTATATATTAATAGGTTTATTTAATAGGTTTATTTAGTAATTTATTTAATTTAAATAGAGAGAAGTTTATAAGTAATATAGGAAGTAATAAAGATGAAAAAAATCTTTATAAGCTCTAAATAGCTAAATATTAGCCCTTTTAGCCCTTTTTTTAAAAAAACCTCTATATCGCTATTAAAATTTAAAACCTTTATAATTAAGGGCTACCTCTAACCTTTATAGCTAACTTCTATAGCCGACCTTTATAGTTAACCTTTTTAGCCGCCGCCGCTACGTAAATATATCGTTTAGCTTATTATTAATAAATAGTAATAGCTTATTTATCCCGAATTATATAGCGGTTTTCGTATCGAAATCACTATACTAAGTTAAGCGCGTACTTAGGGTATATTATATATATTATATAGTTAAAAAGTATACCGTATCGTGTAATTTCTTTTAAAGCCTAATCCCGTTAAGGTCGATCTTTTATGCCTATAAAGCTAGAAAAAAACCACTATATAAAAACGTTTATCAAATTATTATTATTATTAATTTAACGGATCTCGAGGACTTTATAGCGTTTATATAACTACTAAAGGGCTATAATATTAATTATAAACCTCTTCTTCTTTTTAATACTTAACTTAATAAAGTATTCGTATAGTAAATATAAATTAATATAAATAACTATAAGGATCATAAAAAGAATAAGTCTATTTAAAATCCTTTTAAATATAATAAAAATTATATAGGTAATATTAATATTATTAACTATATTATAGACTTTTAATATAAATACGCTCTTAATAACTCGCTTATTTTTTGTTAATAAATAAAAAATTATATTACCTTAGATTATAAAGTCGTCTTTACCTAAGGTTTTATTAATAAAAATAATTATATAGTTCAATTAGGATATTAAATTATTATTATTAATAAAAGATCTATTAACGAAAATTTAAATCTTTATTAAGGTTAAGTCGATTAGTTAATAAACGAGCCTTTAATTAAAATTCTCGTATTATTACTAGAGCCTTTAATTAAACGCTTTAAAATCCCGCTTTATAAATTCTATAACTTATATAGCTTTAATATAATTGAAAGTAGCCTCGGGATAATAAATACTCGTAATATACTCTCTTTATATAAGCTTAGCTTTATATTATTTATTACAATTAAAGGATTTTAAATTAATAAAAATAATCTTTTTATTTTACGCTTTTTAATAAAATATTAAATTTTTATTTTTAATTATAAAAATCCCTCTATTAAAAGTTAGTAATATATTAATTATAAAGACCTCATTTAGCTTAGTTACGAACTTCGCCTTTTTAAACTTTTTATTTTCTTTCTTTATAAACTCGATATTTTAAAAATCCTAAAGTATTATTTATTTATATTTTAATAATATTAAAGGGGTTCTTTATATATATAAAAACTAAAAGATAAGGGTTATAAATTAATATAATTATTAATAATTACTTAATATAAAAGTCGTAGTAAGTTACTTATTAATAAAACCCCGATTTAATAAAGCTATATAATAGTTTTAATACTTTAATAATAGTACTTTTAGGGTATTTATTAATTATCTCTTTCGGGAAATAAGCTAGGATTTTCTTTATAAGCTTAGTTACTAATTATATTTGTTTTAAAGTTCTGCCTTTGCGTACTGCTTGGGCGATTCTCGATATCGTTTATATAGTATATATAGTATTAGTAAATACTCCCACTGTTTTAATAGACTATTTTTTTTTTGGATTTCCTTCTACCTTTTTAACTTTCCCTCCTTTAACCATAGATTAATTGAGTTACTAATTATATATATACTTATATAATATTATAACTCTAGATCTAATATTCTTTTTATTATAATAATACTATTAATACTATTATAAAGCGCTAGCTATAGCGTTAAATTATAAACGATTAAGTAAATAGCATTACTTTTTTAATATTACTATACCCCTAGATAACGTATTTCGATTTTTTATATAGCTAGGGGGTCCTTTTATTTTTTATTTTTTAAACTATATATAATTTAAAAATATAGAGGTTCGCATATTTAAGTAGGTTATTAAAAATAAATCGGTAAACTCCTCGATCTTTTAATATATTTACTTTAATAGAGTCTAATTTCTTTATATAGCCTCCCTATAATTATGATTATACTATTCTTTAATAATTTAATTATAAATATAAAGTTAGCTTTTTCTTTAACTATATAGAATATATTAATTACTTTATTATTAATAGTAAATTGCTAAATTAATACTTTTTATTAAAGCATTTTTCAACGTCTTAGTAAAAATAGAGGTATTTATATACTTCACTCTCCGCTTTTTTCTTTTTCTTTGTTAATAGCTTTACCCTCGTTATCTATTTATATTATTATAATAATTTCATTAAAAATAATTTTTTACTTTCTATTATATAGTTAAGGGGGTTCCCCTAGCTCTTCTTTTCTTTATTAAATAAAAATCTCTTTATTTAAATTAATATAAGATAGTTATAATATAATAATTAATATTTTTAATAGTTAGTCCCGATCTTTAATTATAATATATAGTTGTTCGTAAATAGAGATTAATTTATATAATCTAAACTACTATTTAACTATTTCTTTTTATACCCTTATATCTATATTTAATAATATATCGAGGTTAGGGTTAATATTAAGCTTATTACGAGTAATAACGGATTTATTAATTAACTTCTTTATATTTATTTTTTTAAAAGCTTTTATTATTTTATTAACTACTTAAGTTTATTAAGCTATATTTAATAACGGTAGTAAAGCTATTATTATTTATAAATAAGCTCTAAATATTAAAAGCGTTAGAACGAGCCCTTTAGGTCCTATAGTATTATTATAGTACTTAAATACTATCTATAAATACTCTTTATTAATTAAATTAGGGCTCTTATTTTATATAATTTCATATAATCTTTTTAATTATTAATATACCCTTTTTATTTTATTAATATTATAATATATTTTAATAAGTACGATCTTTAATTAAATACTATAAATAGTAATATTATCTCTAAATTCTATAGACTTAAAGCTAGTAATATTATTTATTTAAATACCGTTTCGCGGACCTTAATATATATCGATTTAATTACGTTTTGATATTACTTATGTATTATAGGTTTTCGCATTTATCTACATACTGTCTCTTCTGCTTATCTAATCGCGCGTGCGCTTATATAATACCAGTGGATTTCCGGATAAGCGGGTCCCAGGTTAACCCTTTACACGTTGGTTTTTCTCATTATATAATCACTTTACGCCTACGTCCGGGTAATAGCACTTAAGCTAACCGGTTCGGCCCCACCCAATAAGCTGACTGCGATGAGTTATCATATTACTAATCCGGTCACGTGGGCGCTGGTCATGTGACCGCGCGTCACGTGGGTCCGGTATATGTAATAGAATTTATAATGCGCGCACACGTGAGTGATGGATCAACGTTATATTTAGCCGTGTACAGCCGCCCCTTACCGAGGGGTTACGGGGTACGTTTTATTAGCGTTACGTGGTCGCTAGTTACGTGAGCCGAAAAGCGTTAACTGCGGGCGGATTTAAACCGCTTTCCTTTGGATCGTACTAAAAATTAGGCGAGCGCTTAGACTCCCCAGGCTCACACCACTGAGCCACGCAGCCTTAATATTACTTATATAGTTTGAGTTTATTTATTTTAATATTCTGCCTTTGCGTGCTGCTCGGGCAATTCTCAATATTATTAATATAGTATGAAAATATAGTATTAATAAATACTATTACTATTTTAATAAACTAATTTTTAGATTTCCTTTTACTTTTTTAACTTTCTTTTCTTTTAATTATAAATTAATTAATAGCGATATTAAGGTATATAACGCTATTACTTTATAAACTTATACCTATTTAGCTAAGTTTATAGCCCTCTAGATAATAGTAGTTTATAATAGTAATATTAGAGATACCCTCGTTATTATCGTTAAAATAACGCTGCCCTCTATAAATTATTAATATTTAGTATACTTTTAACTTTAACTCGTATATATATATATATATATTTATTACCTCTTTTTTTTTATTAAAATTAAAAAACGCTACTTCTTTTAGCGTTTATCGTTATTATATTATTATTATTATTATTACTATTAAATTATCTACCTATTTTTAAGTATATATTGAAATACTAAAATATTAATAACTTATCGACCCTTAGGGCTCCTTTAATAGCTAGAAGTTCGATTTTATAAATATTATACTAAATAACCCCGATATATAGAGAGACCGCTTTAATAAATACTATATTTATAATATTAATTTATAGAAAATAAATGGATATATTATAATAAATATTACTTTTACTAGTATTTTATTAATATAATAAAGTATAAATAAATCTAGATTTAATAATATAATTAAGAGTTTAAAAAGAGCGTAGGCGAGTATATTAAATAGGAGTATTAAAGAGAAGTTATTATTAAATAAAATAAAAAAAGAAAATAAAGGGTAGTTTTTAGTTATTTAAAAAGTAATTAATATATTACGGCGGGGTTATTAATATCTAAGTTTAGTTAGTATTAATAGTTATAGCCGGCTATAGTTAGTTTTGAAGTTTATTATATAGTAATATACGATATTTATTTTAATAAACTAACTTGCCTATAAAGGTAAAAATGGCCCCTAATGAGGCGGGCTAGACCTTAAAGAGATAGTTTTAGTTTATATATCCTTTGAAAGTTACCCCCTTTAAAAAGAAATAGCTTTATTAATTCTATATAAAACTAAGCGGCTATTTAAATAGAAGATATTAATAATAATCTGTCAATTAAAGTTAATATTGTTATATAATATAAATTTAAATCTCCGCGGGGTTTAGGTATTTATTTAGTATTAATAATATACTTTTATTAACTATTCTAGAGCCCCTATTTCTATATCGTTTCTTAACTATTTAAAAAGACTATATAATTTCGTAATTAAAGGGTAATTAAATCGTCTATATAGTTATTTAAATTTACTTTTAATTAGTTAATTAACAAAACTAATATTTAATTCGAGCTTTATAAAAGCGTACCCCTATTATCAATTAATAAGCTTAAAGTATTTACTATTAATTATCCTATTCCTTATATTATTAAATATAATACTTGCCTTATTTATATTCTTTAAATGTAAAAGCTATAGTATATTAATAAACAAAATATAGAAGATTATTATATTAAATTATATATTAGTTTTTATTATATTTAAAGTAATTATTTCTTTACCTAGGCTAAAACTAATCCTCGTAATATCCGTTATTTATATATTAAAAGTAACTAAAAATATTTTTTAAAATATATAGAATTACCCTTAGCCTTTTATTAACTATTATAATACCCCGGTATTTAAAATAATCCTATAAAATATTTATAAGCCGTACCGTTCGCTAATATAAAATACTTATATAGTATTATTAATTAATTCCTTTAAAAAGTATAAAAAGGGTACTCTTAAGCCCTTTAATTCTTTCTTTTTAATAAACTATATATAAACTATAATTATAGTTTTATTATTAAACTTTTTATTATTAATAATTCTATTTAATAATACTACCCTTTAAAAGATTTCCTTTTTTTAATTATAAAAAAAAGCCTATTTATTAAAAGCCTATACTATTCCTCGTCCGTTTAATATAATATATTTTTTTATAACTAACGAGGTAAAAAAAGAGTAGTTAATATTATTAAATTCGTTATAATTAATATTTTAAATATAAGCAGTAAAGTCCTCTTTACTTTTTAACTACCTAGGGTCAACTTCTAGGCTATTAATAGTTTTATTAGTTCTATTTACTAACTAACCCTTGTATATAACGAGGAATTAATTAAATTAACTAGAGCTAATTTTACTTTATATACCCCTCGACTTTCTATATTATTTATATAATTTAATATACTCTTTTTTAAATGGTTACTTAATAGCCGTCCTTTTTATATATAAAGTACTTCCTTTTCCGTTATTTATATCCCGAATTAACTTAGTAATTAACTAAAAGATCTATTTTTCTTAGTTAATAACTACTATACTTAACTTCTTTCCCTTTATTAAATTTTTATTTTTTATTTAGATATGTTTTTATTAATTTATTAATATAGTTAATAAATCCTTTAAAAGTCTCTAGCTTTAATGTTATTTTTATAGTCCTAGCTATAGATTTAAATAAAAAAACATTTAGCTCGGATAAAAGCTCTAAATTCCTATTTCAAATCTTAAAACGACTTCGGATTATATTAATAATATTAAATAAGTTAACTCGGTCGATTATATATACCGCTAAATAATAATACTCTATAGCTTTATTAATTAATATAACGTTAATTATTCAATAGTACTACTACTTTTAGATATTAACTTTTTTATAATAATTATAAAACATTATAAGGGTATTTTATAATACCTTATATTTTCTTTCAAAATATAATTTCTCTTCAAAAAGATCTTTATAAAGTTAATAAATTACTTTATATTAATAACCGCTAGGTCCCTCTTTTTATATATTTTCTATACATTAGAATAATTATATTAACTTTATATAGTCGATCTTATACCTCTTTAATAAATAGTAAATAAGCTATATATTAATAATATTACTAAGCTATTTACTAAAATTAATAAAATCTTTAATCCTTACCCCGTATATATAATTTTTATAGCTCGTACCGTAGCGGGCGCTAATATATTACTTTTAATAATTTTGAATAAAAAGCTTAATTAATTTACCTATTTACTAAACTTATTATATTTTAATATTACTTAGTCGATTTAATTTTAATCCTATAATATAAAATCGTTAATAATAACGGTTATAACGAGCATTTTATAAGCTCTTTGTCCTATTATTTAGGCTAATAAAACGCCTTAACAATAAAGGAATCTATTAACCTTTTTTATAACGTTTAGATTAGTATTAATAAACTACTCGGCTTTTTAATTACCTAGGTTATTAACGATTTTATAAAATAGGGATTACCCCTCGAGCCCCTTTTAAATATAGATTTCTATAATATAGAGTAGTACTATATTAGTTTATTTACTATTAAGATTATTAAAATCTTTATATATTGTTTTTTTTTAATATTCTAGGTTAATCTCTATTTAATTATATAAAATAAAGATCCCTCCCCTCTAGCTATATATTAACTTACCCTTCGTTATACCCTACTTAGTACTTTTATTTATAATAGCCGGCGTATTTAATTTTAATAAAGTCATATTAAAGCTATTTATTAGCCTTAGTAATAGCGCGCCATCATTATTTACTAGATTTATTTAAGTTTAAAAGCATTTTATTTCTTTTTATTATTTTATACCGAGCCTCGTTAATATTTATTCCTAGTTCTCTAAATTAATTACTAACGTTCTTTTTTATAGCTTTTTATTTATTTACGTTATATTTAATTAATTAATGTTAAGAATAGATTTATAGATAGCCTAATAATATCTCGATTACGTAACGTTTCTCTTTAAATAGAAACTTAAAAGGTATATATATTCGTTAAACGAATTACTATTAACGTCCTTATATAGTAAGAGACGTATTATAGCGAGCAACGCACTCTTTTAAACCTTTTAACCTTTTATATAAATTAACTTAATTATAATATATAAAATTAATTAAAACAATATACTACTTTCTTTTTTATTATTATTCTAAACTATTTTATAGGTTTATATATTATATTTAGGTTTTTTATAATTATTATATTATTATATATATAATTTAATACCTTTTATATAACCCTCTTTTTAAAGGTTATTCTCTTTTTTAATATTAATATTACCCTTTTCTATTTTTAATAACTCTATTCTAGTACTATTAAATAACCTATCAAAATATAACTGGGTTTTTTTAACTTTTTAGCATTTATTTAATACCTCTATCCCTATATAAAGTTTATAGTTTTTAACTTTAATAATAATAAACTTATAGAATAGCTTATTAATACCTCTAGTTTAGAAGTTAATTACTTTATATATTAATATTAATAAACTATTTTAGTATATTTAAATCTTCTTTTGAAAAATAATAGTATTTTATATACCTTTTAATATTATAATTAATATTTTTAAATCCTAAGAGCTTTAATTATTCAGCTATAAGTTTAATAATATTAATATTTTTAATTTAAAATCTAAATAAAAAATAACTATTTTAAAGTTAAAAAATATAAAGCTTATTTATTTAAAACTAGTTCATACGTTATTTTTATTTATTAAAATAAAGAATACTATTCTAAAAATAAGAAAGAAGTTATTCTTTATAATATACGAAATTTATATTTATATTATTCTTTTAATTTCTTTATTATATAAAGCCTTTAATAAACTAAAAAAGGTAATATTAAAAGATTAAAACTTATATAATAAATAAAGAAGTATATAAAGAATAATAATGCTATACTTTTTATTATAATTATCGAATTTAATCGATTTATAACTATTATAATTATTAAAAATTAAGAGCTATTTAATACTCTTTATATAAAACTTTATATATTTTTTTAAAATACTTTAACTAATCTAGGCCGATCTTATCTATAGTCTATTTATTTTTATTAAAATAAATATACTATTTAAAAAGAAATTAGTTATTAATATCCTATAAAAAAAGTAATATTTACTTTTAATAATAATATATAAAAATAATACCTAGCTATTTATATATATACCCTAAATAATAAAAACCGATTTTTAATTACTAAGCTACTATATATAAAACCTTTTTGTATAATTAGAAGTTATAATAACCTTTATATATGATAATAATATTATTAAAAAGCCCGTGTTATTAAAATTATAAATATTATTATTATATATCATAGGTTTTCGTATTTATCTACGTACTGTCTCTTCTACTTATTTAATCGCGCGTATACTTATATAATACTAGTGGATTTCCGGATTAGCGGGTCCTAGGTTAACCCTTTATATATTAGATTTCTTATTATATAATCACCTTATGCCTACGTCCAGGCAATAGTACTTGAACGAACCGGTTCGGCCCTATTTAATAAGTTAATTATAATAAATTATTATATTACTAATCCGGTTATATATACGCTAATTATATAACTACGCGATATATAGGTTTAATATATAATATAGAATTTATAATATACGTATATATAAAATAATAGATTAATATTATTTTAATTAACTATATATAGCTACCCATTATTAAGGGGCTACGGGGTACGCTTTATTAGCGTTACGTAGTCGCTAGTTATATAAGCTAAAAAACGTCGACTATAGGCGAATTTAAACTGCCTTTTTTAAAATTGCGCTAAAAATTAAGTTAAACGCTTAGACTCCCTAGGCTTATACTACTAAGCTACGTAGCTAAATATTGTTATTATATATTCTATACTTTATAATTATATTTTATATAAAAATAAACTAGGCCTAGATAATTATAAAATCCTTAACTAATACCGTTTAATAATCGATTACATATTAAAAACGCGTTTTAAAACGTAGTTAGTATTATATAACGTTCTTTATTTATTATAGTTTAATACGCGTCCTCTTATATAGATTTAAAAATTAGTTAGCTATTTTTTATATATGTTTTTATTATAAAAGGAAGCCTTAATTAATAGATTAATAGCTCGTTTAAAAACTACTTCCTCTTTTATTATAATTATCTTTATTAAATTTAATCGTTTTTTATTTTATATAACGTATCTAATATATTAATAATAAAGGCTTAAAAATAAATATAGCTCTTTATATAAACATTTTTAGGTCTTTTTAAATAGCTTAAAGGGCAAAGATAATTCGGCTCTTAATTAAAAAGGATTATATTTTCGTATATAAAAAAAAAGTATTTTAAAAATAAAGAGGGTAAAATTAAAAGGATATACGTCGCTCGCTAGCTATATAGCTTAGTAATATAAGCCTAGGGAGTCTAAGCGCTCGCTTAATTTTTAGTATAATCTAAAAGAAAGTAGTTCAAATCCGCCCGTAGTCGACGTTTTTTAGTTTACGTAACTAATAACTATATAACGTTAATAAAGCGTACCCCGTAACCCCTCGGTAAGGGGTAGCTATATATAGCTAATTAAAATAACGTTAATCTATTATTTTATATATATATATATTATAAATTTAATATTATATATTAGACCTATATAACGCGCAGTTATATAACTAGTACCTACGTAACCGGTTTAATAATATGATAATTTATTATAATTAGTTTATTAAATAGGGCCGAACTAGTTAGCTTAAGTATTATTACCCGGACGTAAGTATAAAGTAATTATTTATTTTAATATTTTGCTTTTATATACCACTCGGGTAATTCTCGATATTATTCATATAGTATTAATATATAGTATTAATAAATACTCCTATTATTTTAATAAACTATTTTTTTTTTAATTTTTTACTTCTTAAACTTTCCCTTTTTTAATTATAAATTAATTAATAGTAATATTAAGCGCATAACGTTATTATTTTATAAACCTATATTTATTTAGCTAAGTTTATAGCCCCTTTAAATAATAGTAGTTTATAATAGTAATATTAGAAATACCCTCGTTGTAGTTATTAAGATAACGCCGCCCTTTATAAATTATATACTTTTAACTTTAATTTATATATATATATATTCGTTACTTCGTTTTTTTTATTAAAATCGAAAAACGTTATTTCCCTTGCCGTTTATCGTTATTACTATCGAATCGTTTACCTATTTATTAAAATACTAAGATATTTAAATATTATCGACCCTTAGGGCTTTTTTAATAACTAAAGATTCGATTTTATAAATATTATATTAAAGGACCCCGAATTATAATAAGATCGTTTTAAGGAAGTCGGATTAAATATTATTAATTTAAAGATATAAAATAGGTATATTAATATTAGTATTACTATTATTAGTACCTAATTTATATAATATAGCCTCGAAATATTTAATTAATTTTAGAGTTTTATTAATACCCTAAAATTATAATATAAAAGTAAACTAAAAAACACTAAAAGGGATATTTTAAAGTTATTAAATAAAGTAAAAAATAGGGGGTAGTTTTTAGCTATTTAGAAAATAATTAATATATTATATCGTTAATAATAGTTTAAATCAATAACGGCCACGGCCGGCTATAGTTAGTTTTAAAGTTTATTATATAGTAATATATAATATTTATTTTAATAGACTAACTTGCCCGTAAAGTCGAAGATGGCCCCTAATAAAGCGGGCTGGACTTTAAAGGGGTAAAGTAATTATATAATAAGAAATCTAACGTATAAAGGGTTAACCTAGGACCCGCTTATCCGGAAATCCACTAGTATTATATAAGCGCACGCGCGATTAGATAAGTAGAAGAGATAGTACGTAAATAAAATACGAAAACTTATAATATATACGTCGCTCGCTATAATACGTCGCTCGCTATATAAGTACGTTAATTAATTAAAATAACGTTAATTTATTATTTTATATATATACGCATTATACCCCCCGACGGAGCAATCCGCCGGGGCCGTACCGTGTATTACGTATTGGGGAAAACTGGGTATATTACGCTCTAAACCTAATTACTAACTAAAATAGTTAACCGACTCGACTATTTTCTCTTTTTTATTAATAGCTCCTAACCTTCTACTACCCGTTTAGAGGGGGAGCTTTACCTATTTTAATATATATAAAATCTCTTAATATTAGCCTATATAAGTAGCTAGGTCTAATATAATCTCTTTTTTTATATAAATATTATTATTACTTAGGGGGGCTTATAAAAGCTATTTTAAGTATTAGTTTATTATTCTAACTCTATATATTTCTAGTTTATTTATTTTAATTATTATAGCTAGGTTAATATTAATATATTAGATTTTAATATTAATATTAGCCCGGCTATTTATAACGTTCGTACCGTTATTCAGCTAAATTCTATATTATTAAAAAGTACTTTGCTATCTTTTAAATATATTTATATTAATTATAATAGCTACGGCGTCGAGCTAGTTAAAGAAAGGGCTTAGTCCGAGGGGGGTAGACTTATCGAGGGGCATCGTTAGCCCGCTAATTACTAACTATATATTAAAATAGAGTAGTAGTTTATATATTAATAGGTTCGTTTAATAGGTTTGTTTAGTAATTTATTTAGTTTAAATAGAGAAGCTTATAGGTAATATAGGAAGTAATAAGGATAGAAAGAATTTTTACGAGCTCTAAAGAGTAGCTAGATATTAGCCTTTTTAGCCCTTTCTTTAAAAACCTCTACGTTACTATTAAAGTTTAGAACCTCTATAGTTAAAAAAGGCTGCCTCTAACCGCCGCCGCTACGTAGGGTAGCTTATTTATCCCGAATTATATAGCGGTTTTCGTATTAAAATCACTATATTAAGTTAAGTACGTACTTAGGGTATATTATACGTATTATATAGTTAAAAAGTATACTATATTGTGTGATTTCTTTTAAAAGCCTAATCCCGTTAAGGTCGATCTTTTGCGCCTATAAAGCCGGAAAAAAACCACTATATATACGCATTATAAATTCTTTATTACATTATATACTAGAATTACGTAGTTAATTATATAACTAGATTAGTAATATAATTAATTATTCTAATTTGTTTATTAAATAGGGCCGAACTAGTTTAGTTTAAAATCGCTATAATCTAAATATAAATATAAAGTAAATATATAATATAAACAAAAGTAATATATAAAGGGTTATCCTAGGACCTATTTATTTAGAAATTTATTAGTATTATATAAATAGATATCCCCCCGACGGAGCAATCCTCTAGGGATATATTATATATTATTTGTTTTAATGTTCTGCCTTTATATACTGCTCGGGCGATTCTCGATATCGTTTACATAGTATATACACACAGTATCAGTGGATACTCCCACTGTTTTGATAGATATATTATATATTATATATTAAAGAAAACTAAGTATATTACGCTCTAAACTTAATTACTAACTAAAATAATTAACCGACTCGACTATTTCCTCCCTTTTATTAATAGCTCTTAACCTTCTACTACTTCTAGCTATTTAGAGAGCGAGCTTTATTTATTTTAATATATATAAAACCTCTTAATACTAGCCTATATAGGTAGCTAGGTCTAGTATTATCTCTTTTTTTATATAAGTATTATTATTACCTAGGGGGGTTTATAAAAGCTATTCCAAATACTAATTTATTACCCTAGCCCTATATATTTTTAATTTATTTATTTTAACTATTATAACTAAGTTAATATTAATATATTAAATCTTAATATTAATATTAACCTAGCTATTTATAATATTTATATTACTACTTAGCTAAATTCTATACTATTAAAAAGTACTTTATTACTTTTTAAATATATTTATATTAATCCCTTGAAGGTCTAGCCAGCTTTATTAAAGGCCATCTTTACTTTTATAAATAAATTAGTTTATTAAAATAAATATTATATATTATTATATCCCCCCGACGGAGTAATCCGCCGGGGCCGTACCGTATATTACGTATTAGGGAAAACTAGGTATATTACGCTCTAAACCTAACTACTAATTAAAATTAACCGACTCGACTATTTTCTCTTTTTTATTAACTCCCGACCTTCCGCTGCCTATTTAAAGAGCAAGCTTTACTTATTTTAATACATATAAGACCTCCTAATACTAGCCTACGTAAGTAGCTAGGTTTAATATAATCTCTTTTTTTATATAGGTATTATCATTACTTAGGGGGGCTCGTAAAAGCCGTTTTAAATACTAGTTTATTACCCTAACCCTATATATTTCTAGCCCGTTTATTTTAACTATTATAACTAAACTAGCGTTAATATATTAAATCCTAATATTAATATTAACCCGGCTATTTATAACGTTCGTACCGTTACCTAGCTAAATTTTATATTATTAAAAATATTTTATTACTTTTTAAGCGTATTTATATTAATTATAATAGTTATAGTATCGAGCTAGTTAAAAAAGGGGCCTAGTTTAAGGGGGGTAAATTTATTAAAGGGTATTATTAAAGAGTCCTAGCCCGCTAATTACTAACTATATATTAAATAATAAATTTTATTAATATAATTTAACTAGCCGGACTCTTAACTAGTTCTAAATAGTTATTTAATTAGTTATTTAGCTAATAATTTATATATTAATAAGTTCGTTTAATAGGTTTATTTAGTAATTTACTTAGTTTAAATATAAAAAAGCTTATAAATAATATAGGAGATAATAAAAATAAAAAGAATCTTTGCGAGCTTTAATACGCTAAATATTAGCCCTTTTAGCCCTTTTTCTAAAAACCTTTACGTTACTATTAAAGTTTAGAACCTCTATAGTTAAGGGCCGCTTTTAACCTTTATAACCGACTTTTATAGCCGACCTTTATAGTTAACTTTTTTAGCTATTATTACTATATAATAAATAGGATAGCTTACCTATCCCGAATTATATAGCGGTTTTCGTATCGAAATTATTATACTAAGTTAAGCGCGTACTTAGGGTATATTATACGTATTATATAGTTAAAAAGTATATTATATTATATAATTTCCTTTAAAAGCCTAATCCCGTTAAAGTCGATCTTTTATACCTATAAAGCTAAAAAAAAACTACTATATATATTATTATATAATAAACTTTAAAACTAACTATAGCCGGCTATAGCTATCTATACTAACTAAACTTAAAATATTAATAACCCCGCCGTAATATATTAATCGCTTTTTAAATAGCTAAATATTACCCCCTATTTTCTACCCTATTCAATAACCCTAAAATATCTTTTTAAGTTTTTTTTAATTTATTCCTATATTACGATTTTAAAATATTATTAATATTTTAAAATCGATTAAGTATTTCGAGGCTATATTATATAAGTTAAGTATTAATAATAGTAATATTAATATTAATATACCTATTTTAGATCTTTAATTTAATAGTATTTAATCTATATTTTTTAAAATAGTTTTATTATAGCCCGGGGTCCTCTAATATAATATTTATAAAATCGAATTTCTAATAGTTATTAAAAAAGCCCTAGGGGTTAATAATATCTAGGTATTTTAGTATTTTAATAGTATATATTTAAAAGTAAGTAGACGATTTAATAGCGATAACAATAAATAATAAAAGAAGTAGCGTTTTTCGATTTTAATAAAGGAAAAGAGGTAACGAATATATATATATAAGTTAAAGTTAAGAAAGTATACTAAATATTAATAATAAAAGGGCAGCATTATTTTAACGATAGCGACGAGGGTATCTCCGATATTATTATTATAAATTACTATTACCTAAAAGGGCTATAAACTTAGCTAAGTAGACGGTATATAAAGTAATAGCGTTGCGCGCCCTAATATTACCGTTATTTAATCTATAGTTATAAACTTTTTAAAAGGGAAAGTTAAAAAGGTAAAAGGAAATTTAAAAAAAAAGAATAGTCTATTAAAATAATAGGAGTATTTACTAATACTATATAATTATACTATATAAACGATATTAAAAATCGCCCGAGCAGTATATAAAGGCAGAACATTAAAGCAAATATTTATATTAATTATAATAGCTATAGTATTAAGCTAGTTAAAAAAGGGGCCTAGTCCGAAGGGAATAGATTTATTAAAGGGTATCGTTAGCCCGCTAATTACTAACTATATATTAAATATAAAGTAAGTTTTTATTAATATAGTTTAATTAACTAGACTTTTAACTAGTTTTAACTAGTTATTTAACTAGTTACCTAGCTAGTAGTTTATATATTAACAAGTTCGTTTAATAAATTTATTTAGTAATTTATTTAGTTTAAATAAAAAAAAGCTTATAAATAATATAGGAAATTATAAATATAAAAAGAATCTTTACGAGCTCTAAGTAGCTAAATATTAGCCTTTGTAGCCCTTTTTTTAAAAACCTCTATATTACTATTAAGGTTTAGAACCTCTATAGTTAAAAAAGGCCGCTTTTAATCTTTATAGCCGACCTCTATAGTTAACCTTTTTAATTACTATTACTACGTAAAGTAAGTTAACTATCCTAAATTATATAATAGTTTTTATATCGAAATTATTATATTAAGTTAAATATATATTTAGAGTAACGTATATAATAAGCGAGTGAAATAGATAAGCGAGTAAAATATAGAACCGCGACTATATTATATAAATTAATAAATCTTAACGCCTACTTTATTAATTTAATAAAACTATTTAAAGTCCTTTTCTTTAAATATTTCTTTATTAAATTAATATGTTCATATATTATAATTAGTATTCCTATAGACGCTATATCGTTATTAGCCCGTTTTAATCCTCGGTCGGCAATTATTACTCTAGCGCGTTTTTTCCTTTACCTAGGCTATAGCCTCTCTCTATAACTAAAGGTCCTCTCTTTTAACTATAATAAAACTTCTTTTTTATTAAAAACGGTTTTTTTTAGTTCTTTAGCGTTAACTAAATAGGTTATTCTCTTCTTAAAGGATCTAGTTCTCGGATCTTAATAAAGCGATTTAATATATAAACCTACGAGCCCCTTTAAATAAATACTTTATAGCTTCGATAATCGAAGTTAAAGAGCTATTTTAATAACGGGCGATTCTATTTTTAATAAATTATAATTATAAAGACGCCTCGGTTAGGTTATTTAGTATTTAAAAAGTCTATATTAGGGGTATTATTAAGAGGGATCTTAGAAACGTCGGAGTACGTAACTTTATATTAAGCTTTAAAAATATACTTTCTATATTTAAAGGTATAAGTCCTACCCCTCTAAATCCTCCCTAGATGTTTTTCTTTATAATCGTTTATATAAAAGCCTTATAAGATACCGGGAAGAAGTCCTCTTTAATAATATACGTATTGCCCCGACGTATCTTATCCTCGATTTTTTAATTATATGCCTTTTTTAAAGGCCTAAAATATTTAATATTTAAGGGCTAAAATAGATAAAACAAATAAGCCGGTATATATAAAGTAATAATATTATTCTCTTTATAAAAAAGCTTAAAATCTATAAAGTAATAACTTTTATATCCATTAACGATAAAAAGGCAATATTAACCCTTTTTATATAGTTTTATATACTATTTAAAGTACCGAGCCTAATCTAGGCCTCTTTTATTTATTATCTATCTATTTTTAAACGTTATAATAACCTAATTATATAGGAAACTAGATTCTATATACTAAATAAAGAGGTAATATTAACTTATAACGATAATATATAGCGGGACGCTATAACCCGACGAGCTAATAGCCTAAATAATTATAACCTATTTACGATTATTAAGTTATATTAATTTCGTATTTAAACGCCTTTTAGTATTAGTTATAACTATATTAATTAAGATCTAGCCTATTATAAAGCTAGTCTCGTTAAAGTTATAAATATTTAAATTTACGATATTATACTTTACAATTATATTTACTATAAGCGAGAACTATGCATTTATCGTAACTAGATCTTTATATTAGGCCTTTTTATAGTTATATTTACAAAAACGACGCGTTCGTAACTATAGCTATTATTTAATAAAGTTCGAAGCCTATTACTTTTTAATAAAGAGTACGTTGCGGTTAGTAAATAATCGATTTACTATTTCTTTAATATTACGAAGCCGGGGAGGAAATAATCGGGAATCTAGGTCGAGGATATACTTAATTAGCTTCTCTTTTTTAAAAACCGTTAAATTATATAAATTCGGTATAGTATTACGTCGTAATAGTATTCCTTTTAGTCGCTAAATTAGCGTAACGTAGCTAACTAAATAGATCTTAGCTATAGCCCGAGCGTTTAGTTTTAGGTAATTTTAAATAGTTTAGAGGGTAAGCTAAGTATTAGATTTTTTATTTTAGCGCGTTATAGTAAGTTATAAAAAAAAAGCGCCCGATTATATTAAAATAATATAGTCGCGGTTCTATATTTTACTCGTTTATCTATTTTACTCGCTTATTATATACGTTATATTATATATATTATATAATTAAGAAGTATACTATATTATATAATTCTTTTTAAAAGCCTAATCCCGTTAAGGTCGATCTTTTATACAAATGAAGCTAGAAAAAAACCACTATATATAAATATATATATAATTAGATAAGTAGAAGAGATAATACGTAAATAAAATATAAAACCCTATAATATATAAACTTCTTTATCCCCCTAACGAAGTAAAGCGCTAAGGCCGTACCGTATATTATATATTAAAAGAAACTAGGTATATTACGTTCTAAACTTAATTACTAACTAAAATAGTAATTAACTAACTCGACTATTTTCTCTTTTTTTTTAATAGCTCCTAACCTTTTACTATAATCCTCTAAGTTTTAACTATTTAAAGGGCGAGCTTTATTTATTTTAATATATATAAAACCTCTTAATATTAGCCCGCGTAAATAACTAGGTTTAATATAGTATACTCTTTTTTATTAAAAATTAAAAGACTATTTATATAACCTATACAATTATAATATAGTTCGTATTTAAAGGGTTCTTAACTTTATAAAATAAAACTTTTAAATTAATATTAATATATTAATCTTTAATATACATCTTAGCCTAGCTATTTATAGCGTTTATACTATTATTTAACTAAATTCTAATTATTAAAAAGTATTATATTACTTTTTTAATATACTTATATTAATTATAATAACTAGGGCATTGAAGGGGCTTAAAGATTTATTAAGCTTTAGAGAGGGAGACCTATCGAGGGGTATTGTTAACCCGCTAATTACCAACTTTAATAATTTATATATTAATAGATTTATTTAATAATTTACTTAGTTTAACTTAAAGGTAGTTTATAAATAACATAAGAAGTAATAAAAATAAAAAAAATCTTTATAAACTTCAATATAAATAACTAAATATTAGCCCTTTTAGCCCTTTTTTTTTAAAAAACCTCTATATTATTATTAAAGTTGAGAACCTTTATAGTTAAAGGCTATCTCTAACCTTTATTACTAACCCATATAAAAACCTTTTTAATTACTATTCCTATATAGGGTAACTTACTTATTTAAAATTATAAAGCGGTTTTTATATTGAAATCAATATATTAAGTTAAACGCGTACTTAAGATGTATTATATATATTATATAGTTAAAAAGTATATTATATTATATAATTTCTTTTAAAAGCCTAATCCCGTTAAGGTCGACTTTTTATACTTATAAAGCTGAAAAAAACCACTATGTAAAACTATTTATAGAATTTAAAATAAATAGAGTTATTAAAATATAGTAGTTAAAAGAGTTTTACTATCCGGGAAGTGCTTTTTAGCTATTTAAGAAGTAGTTTACTTTTTTAAACTAATTGAAGCATATATATCGACCCTAGGTTTTCTTAATTGATAGAATCGTTAACTTAAGTAATTACTAAAAATATAAAAAATAGTATATTATATAATGAATAAAATTAAAGACTATTTTAAGTTTCATTAGAGTAATTAACGAATTTAAATAAATTAATTCTTTATAATTAATTAACCTCTATTTAGTTTATTTATATTAATTTATTAAGCCTAAATAATAGTGATACCCCTAAGTTTAATATAGGGCGATTTTATTATTTCGATCTTTTTCTAACGCTAAGTTTATTATAATAATAATTAAGTCCTAAGTACCTCCCTAAACGATTCCTTTAATTACTAGGACTCTCTTTTTAAACTATAACCGGTTATGATATATATTTATTATCTTTAATTACTAGCGATTTAATTTATAGTTAAAGGAGAAGAAGTTAAAAAGGCAGGAAATCCGAAAAGATAGTCTATTAAGACAGTGGTAGTATCCACTGATACTGTGTTTTTATACTGTGTCAACGATATCGAGAATCGCCCGAGCAGCACGCAAAGGCAGAATATTAAAACAAATATTAGCTTTAATAGGCCTAAATACTAAGTTCTTTACCCTCCTTAGTATTTATAGCGTACTATTTTATAATAAAAGAGGTTGATTTATAATAAGCCCACTATTTAATAGCGTTATTATAATAATTTGAAAGTTATAGGGTTATTTATAAGTATTTACAATTAATAAGGGGTCTTTAATTTAAAATAGCGTATTATAAAAGTCCTATCCCCCCGACGGAGCAATCCTCCGGGGCTATACTATATATTATATATTAAGGAAAACTAAGTGTATTACGCTCTAAACTTAATTATTAACTAAAATAACTCCCGACCTTTTACTACGTAATTCTAGCTATTTAAAAAGTAAACTTTATTTATTTTAATATATATAAAACCTTTTAATATTAATTTATATAAATAGTTAGGTCTAATATAATCTCTTTTTTTATATAAATATTATCGTTACCTAGGGGGGGTTTATGAGAGCTATTTTCAATACTAGTTTATTATTTTAACCCTATATACTTTTAGTTTATTTATTTTAATTATTATAACTAGGCTAATATTAATATATTAGATCTTAGCGTTAATATTAACCTAGCTATTTATAACGTTTATATTATTATTTAGCTAAATTCTATATTATTAAAAAGTACTTTATTACTTTTTAAATATATTTATATTTATTATAATAATTATAGCGTTAAGTTAATTAAAAAAGGGGCCTAGTCCGAGGAGGGTAGATTTACTAAAAAGTATTATTAGCCCGTTAATTATTAACTATTTATTAAATAACTAGTAGTTTATATATTAATAGGTTTATTGAATAGGTTTATTTAGTAGTTTGTTTAGTTTAAATAGAGAAGCTTATAAATAATATAAAAAGTAATTAAAAGAAAAAGAATTTTTATAAACTTTAAATAGCTCGATATTAGCCTTTTTAGCCCTTTTTTTTTAAAAAAAAGAACCTCTACGTTATTATTAAAGTTTAGAACCTTTAGAATTAAAGGTCGCCTCTAACTTTTATAATTAACCTCTATAGTTAACCTTTCTAGCTACTACTACTATATAAAGAGTAGTTTGCTTATCCCGAATTATATAGCGGTTTTTATAATAAAGTTACTATATTAAAATAAGTATATATTTACGGTATATTATATATATTATATTATTAAAAAGTGTACTATATTATACAATTTCTTTTATAAGCTTAATCCCCTTAGGGTCGATCTTTTATACTTATAAAGCTAAAAGAACAACTACTATATAATAGGTATATTTATAGAATATTTTAAAAACTTGAAAACGCTAAGCTATATATCAAACTCTCTAAAAACGAGTTCTATATATAGAAAGTAAACTTTTTTAATAATACTATTATATTAAAATAAATCTATATATAAAGTTTAAAAATAAAAGTAATTAAAGGCTAGTTTATATAGTGGTTTTTTCTGGCTTTATAAATATAAAAGCCCTTTAGGGTCTAGCCCGCCTCATTAAGGGCTATATTCGCCTTTATAGGTAAGTTAGTCTATTAAAGTAAATATCGTATATTACTATATAATAAACTTTAAAACTAATTATAGTTAGCTATAGCCGTTATCGACTACGTTAATATAGCTTAAACTATTACTAATAATATAATATATTAATTACTTTCTAAATAGCTAAAAACTACCCCCTATTTTCTACCCTATTTAATAACTTTAGAATATCTTTTTTAGTCTTTTTTAGTTTACTTTTACGCTACGATTTTAGGGTATTAATAATACTTTAAAGTTAATTAGGCATTTCGAGACTATATTATATAAGTTAAATATTAATAATAGTAATACCTATATAGTGGTTTTTTTCTGGCTTTATAAGTATAAAAAATCGACCTTAACGGGATTAGGCTTTTAAAAGAAATTATATAATATAGTATACTTTTTAACTATATAATACGCGTAATATACTTTAAATACGCGCTTAATTTAGTATAGTAATTTCGATACGAAAACCGCTATATAATTCGGGATAAGTAAGCTGCCCTATTTAGCTACTTACTAACAATAAGCTAAGTAATATACCTACATAGCGGCGGTAATTAAAAGCGGCTTTCTTTAACTATAAAGGTTCTAAACTTTAATAGCGACGTAGAGGTTTCTAAAAAAAGAGCTAAAAAGGCTAATATTTAGCTACTTATATTAAAGCTTATAAAGATTCTTTCTATCTTTATTACTTCCTATATTACTTATAAACTTCTCTATTTAAACTAAATAAACTACTAAATAAACGTATTAAACGAACCTATTAATATATAAACTACTAGCTAAATAATTAATTAAATAACTAGTTAGAACTAGTTAAGAGTCCGGCTAGTTAAACTATATTAATAAGAACCTACTTTAATAATACCCCTCAATAAATTTACCCCCCTCGGACTAGGCCCCTTCTTTAACTAGCTCGACGCCATAGCTATTATAATTAACGTAAATACGTTTAAAAAATAGTAAAGTACTTTTTAATAATATAGAATTTAGCTAAATAATAATACAAATATTATAAATAGCTAGGCTAATATTAATGCTAAAATTTAATATATCGACGCCGGCCTAGCTATAATAGTTAAGATAAGCGGACTAGAAATATATAGGGTTAAAATAATAAACCGGTATTTAAAATAGCTTTTTCGAGCCCCCCTAAATAATAATAATATTTATATAAAAGAAGAGATTATACTAGACCTAGCTATTTATGCAGGTTAATATTAAAAGGTTTTATATACATTAAAATAAATAAAGCTCGCCCTTTAAATAGCTAGAAGCGGTAGAAGGTCGGGAGCTATTAATAAAAAAGGGAAAATAGTCGAGTTAGTTAATTACTATTTTAGTTAGTAGTTAGGTTTAGAGCGTAATATACTTAGTTTTTTTTAATATATAATATACGGTACGGCCCCGGCGGATTACTCCGTCGGGGGGAATAGTAATACCTATATCGATATACCTATTTCGGATCTTTAAATTAATAATATTTAATCCGTATTTTTTAAAACGATCTTGCTATAGTTTAAGGTCCTTTAATATAATATTTATAAAATCGAACTTCTAATAGCTATTAAAAAAGCCTTAGGGGTTAATAATATCTAGGCGTCTCGGCATTTTAATAGTATATATTTAAAAATAAATAAACAATCTAATAACGATAATGATAATTAATAAAGGAAGCGTTTTTTAATTTTAATAAAAGAAACGAGGTAACGAATATATATTTATATATAAGTTAAAGTTAAAGGTATATAATAAGCAGCGTTATTTTAATAACGGTAATAAGGGTATCTTTAATACTACTATTATAAACTACTATTACTTAGAAGGGCTATAAACTTAGCTAAGTAAGCGTAGGTTTATAAAGTAGTAGCGTTATGCGCTTAATATTGCCATTAATTAATCCGTAGTTAAAAGAGAGAAAGTTTAAAAAGTAGAAAATTAAAAAAAAATAGTCTATTAAAATAGTAGGAGTATATATTAATATTATATATCTATACTATATAAACGATATCGAGAATTACCCGAGCAGCTAGTAAAAGTAAAACATTAAAATAAATAAATATAAAAGATCGACTTTAATAGGATTAAGCTTTAAAAAGAAATTATATAATATAGTATACTTTTTAATCATATAATACGCATAATATACTTTAAATATATATTTAATTTAATATAGTAATTTTAATATAAAACCCCTATATAATTCGGGATAAATAAATTACTTTTTTTATTATATAGCGGCGGTAAATAAAAAGGTTAACTATAGACGTTAGTTATAAGAGTTAAAAACGGCCCTTGACTATAGAAGTTCTAAGCTTTAATAGTAATATAAAGGTTTTTTAAAAAAGGGCTAAAAGGGCTAATATTTAGTATATTAGAGATTATAAAGATTTTTTTTATCTTTATTACTTTCTATATTACCTATAAGCTCGATTTAAACTAAATAAACTATTAAATAAACCTATTAATATATAAACTATTAGCTAGATAGATAACTAATTAGTTAATTATTTAAGTAGTTAGCTAGTTAACTAACTACCTCGATAAAAACCTATTTATTTGATATATAGTTAATAATTAGCGGGCTAGGACTTTTTAATAATGCCCCTTAATAAATCTCCCCCTCTAAAGTTTAATAATTTAGGCCCCCTCGACGCCCTAGCTATTATAATTAATATAAATATATTAAAAGAGTAGTATAGTACCCTTTAATAATATAGAATCTAGCTAAATAATAATATTAATACTATAAATAGCCGGGCTAATATAAATATTAAAATTTAGTATATTAATATTAACTTAGAAATTATATTTTATAAAATTAATAACCCCTCGAATACGAGCTATATTATAAATATAAGGGATTATATAAAGAGTCCTTCAACCTTTTATAAAAAAGAATATATTATATTAGACTTAGCTATTTATATAGGCTAGTATTAAGAGGTTTTATATACGTTAAAGTAGGTAAAGCTTATTTTTTAAACGGGTAACGGAAGGTTAAGAGCTACTTTAGTATAATTTTATTTAGTAATTAGGTTTAGAGTGCAATATACTTAGTTCTTTTAATACGTGATATACGATACGGCCCCGGCGGATTACTCCGTCGGGGGGAAATTAATAGTTTATATATAGTAATTTCTTTTTAGCTTTATAGGTATAAAAGATTGACTTTAATAGAATTAGGCTTTTAAAAACATTATATAATATAATCTATTTTCTAACTATATAATATATATAATATTAACTTATTATAGTAATTTTAATACGAAAGCTATTATATAATTCGGGATAGGTAAGCTACTCTATAATAGCGATAACTAAAGAGGTTAATTATAAAGGTTAGTTATAAAAGTTAAAAGTAGTCTTTTGTGTTTATAGAGGTTTTAAACTTTAATAGCGATATAAAGGTTTTTTTTTTAAAAAAAAAAGGGCTAAAAGGGCTAATATTTAGCTATTTAGAGCTTATAAAAATTCTTTTTATTTTTATTCCTTTTTATATTATCTATAAACTACTTTTAATTTAAACTAAATAAACTGTTAAAAAAACTTATTCATATATAAACTACTAGTTTAATAATACCTCTCGATAGGTCTCCCTTTTTAAAGCTTAATAGATTCTTGGGCCCCCTCGACGCCCTAGCTATTATAATTAACGTAATTACGCTAAAAAAGTAATATAATACCCTTTAATAATATAGAATCTAACTAAATAGTAATATAAATACTATAAATAGCTAGGTTAATATAGATATTAAGATTTAGTATATTAATACTAGTTTAGAAATTATATTTTATAAAATTAATAACTCTTTAAATACGAGCTATATTATTAATATAAAAGATTATATAAAGAGTCCTTTAACTATTAATAAAAAGGAATATATTATACTAGACCTAGCTACCGATATAGTTTAGTATTAAAAGGTCTTATATATATTAAAATAAATAAAGCTCGCCCTTTAATAGCTAGAACTTAGAGGACTTTATATAGTAGAAAGTCGGGAGCTATTAATAAAAGGAAGAAAATAGTCGAGTTAGTTAATTATTTTAATTAGTAATTAAGTTTAGAGCGTAAGATACCCAGGTTTTTTCAATATATAATATATAGTACGGTCCTGGCGGATTGCTTCGTCGGGGGGGTTAATAGTTTTTATATTAATAGGTTTATCTAATAGTTTATTTAGTTTAAATTAAGTTTTTAAGTAATATAGGAAGTAATAAAGCTAAAAAGAATCCTTACGAGCTCTAAGTAGCTAGATGTTAGCCCTTTTAGCCCTTTCTTTTAAAAAGAAAAATCTCTACGTTACTATTAAAGTTTAGAACCTCTATAGTTAAAGGTAAGTAACTTCCTTAGCCGCCTTTAACTTTTATAGCCGACCTCTATAATAAACCTTTTAACTATTATTACTATAATAACTTACTTATCCCGAATTATATAGCGGTTTTTTTATTAGAATTATTATAGTAAATTAAGCGCGTATTTAGGGTATATTATATATATTATATAGATAAAAAGTATATTATATTATTTGTTTTCTTTCCAAAGCCTGATCCCGTTAAAGTGGATCTTTTATATTTATAAAGCCGGAAAAAAAACTACTAATATTAATAATATCGAAGCTCTTTTATATAGTAAAGATTATATAGCTAGGCTAAATAGTAAGTATTTAAAAAGGTTAGATAATTCAAAAAGGGGTAAAATTTAAAAAGTAGTTTTCGGTTATTTAAGAGGTAATTAGTATAGTTCGACGTATTATTTATAATAAATTAGCTTAACATAATAATTAATAAGGGCTATAGCCGGTTATACTTAGTAAGTTTATTATATAGTAATATGCGATATTTATTATAATAGAATAACTTGCCTATAAAGGTAAAGATAGGCCCTAATAAAGCGGGCTAGACTTTAAAAGGTAAGACATTATTATAAACCTCTACAACTTCTAATAGCGTTTAAAGAAATATTAAAAATTAAAATTAAAATCAGAACTCTTAGTTATTATAATATTCTAATTAATTACACTAAAAGTACTACTAAACTAAGCTTTTTATATTATAATAGACTTTTTAAAAAAAAAACTACTTTTTTTTAGAAAAGACTAGGAATAGCCCTACCCCTTTTAAAAACTATCCTCTTTACTTTTTATAAACGATTCAATTTCGATAGAGGTTTATATATTTTAGTCTATATTTAATATAAAGCCTTTACTCGTTTATAAAAAAAAAACTCTTTTATTTCCTTTTTATATTTAAAATACTCGGCCTTAGCTAAAAAACGATCTTTTATTTATATACTACTAAAAAGGAAAGTCTATAATGAAAAAAACTTATAATCGTAAATCGTATTAATTAATATATAATAAAGACGGCTATAATGAATATACTCATAGTACTTCAACCTTTTTCTAAATATTTTATATTTTCAACTAACTAAATAATAATATCAATATAATATAGCAATTTTAAAACTACGTTCTTTTACTTTGAAAGCTAGTTCAAAAAGACGATAAATTAAAGAACTAGCGGATATTTTAATAATACTTTTAAATAAAATTAAAACGAATTAATAAAAGAATTCATTAATTTATCTATAAGTTTAAGGGACTAGACCTTTAAAAAAAGACTTAATATTATAACTTACTATATATAATTGAAACTAGGGTCCGCTTTATAGGCCCGTAACGGCTATAGCGTATTATATATATATATATAGTAGTTTTTTTCTAGCTTTATAAGTATAAAAAATTAACCTTAACGGGATTAGGCTTTTAAAAGAAATTATATAATATAATATACTTTTTAATTATATAATATATATAATATACCCTATATATGCGCTTAATTTAAAATAAGAATTTTAATATAAAGACCGTTATATGATTCGGGATAAGTAAGCTGCCCTATATAGCGGTAGTAGCTAAAAAGGTTAATTATAGAGGTTAGTTATAAAGGTTAGTTATAAAGGTTAAAAATAGCCTTTTTTTAACTATAAAAGTTCTAAACTCTAATAATAACGTAGAGATTTTTAAAAAAAAGGCTAAAAAGGCTAATATCTAGCTATTTAAAGCTTATAAAGATTCTTTTTATTTTTATTACTTTTTATATTACTTATAAACTTCTCTATTTAAACTAAATAAACTATTAAATAAACCTATTAAACGAACCTGTTAATATATAAATTACTAGCTGAGTAACTAATTAAAAAACTAATTAGAACTACTTAAAAGTCCAACTAATTAAACTATATTAATAAAAATCTATTTATTTAATATATAGTTAGTAATTAACGGGCTAATAATACCCTTTAATAAGTCTCCCCCCCTTAAACTAGGCCCCTTTTTTTTAATTAATTTAATACTCTAGCTATTATAATTAATATAGATATATTTCAAAAATTATAAAGTACTTTTTAATAATATAGAATTTAATTAAATAATAATATAAACGTTATAAATAGCCGGGCTAATATTAATATTAAAATTTAATATATTAATACCGGTTTAGTTATAATAATTAAAATAAACGGGTTAAAAATATATAAAGTTAAAATAATAAACTAATATTTAAAATAGCTCTTACGAGCCCCCCTAGGTAATAATAATATTTATATAAAAAAAGAGATTATATTAAATTTAACTATTTATATAGGCTAATACTAAAAGGTTTTTTATATATTAAAATAAATAAAGCTCGCTTTTTAAATAAATAGGGGAAGGTCAGGAGCTATTTCAATTAATAATTAGGTTTAGAGTATAATATACTAAGTTTTTTTTAATATATAATATAAAGTACGGCCCTAGTAGATTGCTCTATTGGGGGGGTTTTATATATATATAAATAGTATAATAATATAGTTAGGTACTATAACTAGGAAAGATATAAAGAGTAGGTTTTATATATTGAATAGACTTAAACTTAACGTTTTTAAAAAGCTACTATAAAAATTAGCCTTTTTTTTTAAACTAAGCTTTATTAAAAATTTACCGAGCCCTAGCTATAGCCTCGTAGCTAGGTTAGGCCTAGTTAAATACTTATTATATAAATACTTTTATAATTACCCCCTTTTCCCTAAACTTTAACTTTTAAAACGGTTATTTATTTTTATAACCCGTTATTAACCTATAGCCCTATTTATTAATATATTTAGTATTATAAAACTAGTAGCTATTAACGAGCTTTTATAGTCGTTATACTTTATAAAATCCCTTTAGGGTCCAGCCCGCCTCATTAAGGGCCATCTTCGCCTTTATAAATAAGTTAGTCTATTAAAGTAAATATCATATATTATTATATAATAAACTTTAAAACTAATTATAGCCGGCTATAGCTATTAATACTAACTAAACTTAAAATATTAATAATCCTACCGTAATATATTAATCGCTTTTTAAATAGCCGAATATTATCCTCTATTTTCTATTTTATTTAATAACCCTAGAATATCCCTTTTAGTCTTTTTTGATTTATTTTTATATTATAATTTTAGAGTATTAATAATATTTTAAAGTTCATTAAGTATTTCGAGTCTATATTATATAAATTAAATATTAATAATAATAATATTAATATTAATATACCTATTTTAGATCTTTAATTTAATAATATTTAATTTATATTCTTTAAAACGGTTTTACTATAGCCCGGAGTCTTTTAATATAATATTTAGAAAATTATATTTTTAATAGCTATTAAAAAAGCCTTAGGGGTTAATAATATCTAGGTATCTCGGTATTTCGATAGTATATATTTCAAATAATTTAATAATAATAACGATAAATAGAAATAGTAAGGGAGGTAGCGTTTTTCAATTTTAATAAAGAAAAGAAATAATAAATATATATATATAAATTAAACCCCCCGACGGAGTAATCCGCCGGGGCCATACCGTGTATTACGTATTAAAGAAAACTAGGTATATTACGCTCTAAACCTAATTACTAACTAAAATAGCTCCTAACCTTCCGCTACCCGTTTAAAAAGCAAGCTTTACCCACTTTAATATATATAAAACCTCTTAATACTAGCTTATATAAGTAGTTAGGTCTAATATAATATACTCTTTTTTATTAAAAGTTAGGGGACCCCTTATATAATCTTTTATATCTATAATATAGCTCTTATCTAAGGGGTTATTAACTTTATAAAATATAATTTCTAAACTAATATTAATATATTAGATTTTAATATCTATATTAACCCGGTTATTTATAGCGTTTATATTATTACCTAGCTAAATTCTATATTATTAAAGGGTATTATATTATTCTTTTAATATATTTATATTAACTACGATAACTAGAGCGTTAAGGGGGCTTAAAAATCTATTAAGTCCTAGAGGGGGAGACCTATCGAGGGGTATTATTAATAAAGTAAATTTTTATTAAAATAGTCGGTTAACTAGCTAACTACTTAACTAATTATTTAACTAATTATCTATCTAGTTAGTAATTTATATATTAATAGGTTTATTTAGTAGTTTATTTAGTTTAAATCGAGCTTATAAATAATATAAAAAGTAGCTAAATATTAGCCTTTTTAGCCCTTTTTTTAAAAACCTTTGCGTCACTATTAAAGTTTAAAATCTCTATAGTTAAGGGCCGCTTTTAACCTTTATAACTAACCTTTATAGTTAACCTTTTTAATTACCGCTACTATATAAAGGGTAGCTTACTTATCCTAAATTATATAGCGGTTTTCGTATTAAAATTATTATATTAAATTAAGTACGTATTTAGAGTATATTATATATATTATTTATTTTAATGTTCTGCCTTTACGTATTACTCGGGCAATTCCCGATATCGTTTATATAGTATTAATATATAGTATTAGTAAATACTCCTACTATCTCAATAGACTATTTTTTTTTTTGATTTTCTACTATTTAAACTTTCCCTCCTTTAATTATAGATTAATCGATAATAATATTAGGGCGCGCAATATTATTACTTTATAAACCTATACCTACTTAACTAAGTTTACGGCCCCTCTAAATAATAATAGCTTATAATAATAATATCAGAGATACCCTCGTCGCTATTATTAAAATAACGCCGCCCTATATTTCTAACTTTAACTTATATATATAAATATATTTATTACCTCGTTTCTTTTATTAAAATTAAAAAACGTTTCCTTTACTATTTATTATTATCGTTATTAAATCGTTTATTTTAAATATATACTATTAAAATACTAAGACGCCCATATATTATCGACCCCTAAAGCTTCTTTAATAATTACTAAAAGTTCGATTTTATAAATATTATATTAAAAGACCCCGGGCTATAATAAAACCGTTTTAAAGAATATAGATTAAATATTATCGATTTAAAGATCCGAAATAAATATATTAATATTAATATTACTATTATTAATACTTAATTTATATAATATAGCCTCGAAATACTTAATTAACTTTAGAATATTATTAATACTTTAAAATCGTAGTATAGAAATAAACTAAAAAAGATTAAAAAGGATATTTTAAAATTATTAAATAGGGTAGAAAATAGGGAGTAGTTTTTAGTTATTTAGAAAGTAATTAATATATTATATCGTTAATAAAAGTTTAAGCTATATTAGTATAGTTAATAACGGCTACGGCCGGCTATAGTTAGTTTTAAAGTTTATTATATAGTAATATATAATATTTACCCTAATAGACTAACTTGTTTATAAAGGCGAAGATGGCCCCTAATAAGGCGGGCTGGACCCTAAAGGGATTATATATATTATATATTTAAAAAGTATACCGTATTATATAATTTCTTTTAAAAGCCTGATCCCGTTAAGGTCGATCTTTTATGCCTATAAAGCCGGAAAAAAACCACTATATATATAAGTTAAAGTTAAAAAGGCTAGATATTAATAAGGGCGGCGTTATTTTAATAATAGTAACGAGGGTATCTCTAATATTACTATTATAAACTATGATTATTTAGAGGGGCCGTAAACTAAGCTAAGTAAGTAGTTTATAAAGTAATAGCGTTACGCGCCCTGATATTATTATTAATTAATTTATAATTATAAACTTTATAAAAGGGAAAGTTAAAAAGGTAAAAAGAAATCTAAAAAAGAAATTAGTCTATTAAAATATTAAGAGTATTTATTAATACTATATAATTATGCTATATAAACGATATTAAGAATTATTTAAGTAGTACGTAAAGGTAGAATATTAAAATAAATACTTTATAAAATAGCCTCTTTATTTATAATAAAAATAATAGCTTTATATCATATTTTTAGCGATTTTAATAAGTTTTATTATTAGGGTAGTACTATTTAGCTATTAGGGTAGTAACCTACTCTTTTAGTTAATTAAAATACGTATTTAGAACTTTGAGTTTAGCGACCTTACTATACCTACCTACGGGCGTATTTATTCATTAGCGATTTTATATTTATATAAGGCTTACGGTTATAATTACCTATAGTTATAATTACTTACGGTCGTAATTACTTTTATATAGTTATAAATATCTTTAGTTATACCTACCCGTAGGCTTAATTAATCAATTAAAGTAATTAAATTCGTATTATATAATCGCGATAATTTAGTAATTATAACTATAGATGATCCCTTTAAGGTCTAGCCCGCTTTATTAGGGGCTATTTTCGCCTTTATAGGCTTATTAGTCTATTAAAATAAATATAATATATTATTATATAATAAACTTTAAAACTAATTATAGCCGACTATAGCTATTATTAACTTAAATTATTATTAATAATATAATATATTAATTACTTTCTAAATAGCTAAAAACTAGTTCCTATTTTCCGCCCTATTTAATAACTTTAAAATATCTCTTTTAGTCTTTTTTAATTTACTTTTATATTATAATTTTAAAGTATTAATAATACTTTAGAATTAATTAAATATTTCAAGGCTATATTATATAAATTAGGTACTAATAATAATAATACTTATATTAATATATTTATTTTATATCTTTAAATTAATAGTATTTAATCCGTATTTTTAAACGTATTTTTTAAAATAATTTTATTGTAGTTTAAGGTCTTTTAATATAATATTTATAGGATCGAACTTCTAGTTATTAAGTAAGCCCTAGGGGTCGATAATATTTAGGCGTCTCGGTATTTCGATAGTATATATTTAAAGTAAACGATTCGATAGTAATAATAATAAATAGTAAGGGAAGTAGCGTTTTTTAACTTTAATAAAAGAGATAAAGTAAGGATATATATATATATATATAATTTAAAATTAAAAGTATAGGGCGGCGTTATTTAATAATAGTAACGAGGGTATTTTTAATATTATAATTAAAAACTATTATTATTTAGAGGGCTATAAACTTAGCTAAATAGGTATAGGCTTATAAAATAATAGCATTATACGCTTAATATTATTATTATTTAATTAGTAATTAAAAAAGAGGAAGTTAAAAAAATAAAAAGAAATTCTAAAAAAATAGTCTATTAAAATAATAAGAGTTTTTATTAATAATATATATTAATACTATATAAACGATATTAAGAATTTCCCGGGTAGCTAATAAAGGTAAAATATTAAAATAAATAACTATAAATAATTATAACTATAGCTTATAGCTATCCGGTTACTTTATATAAACGCTTTATAAATAGAAAATAGGTACGTTAAGTAGCCCGTAAGTAAGTATAATAGGGTATAGAAATTTAAAGTTAAGGGGTAGATATTAATTAACTAAAAAAGTAAGTTATTACCCGAATAGCTAAATAGTATTACCTTACTAATAAAACTTATTTCATAAGCGTAGGTTTTATTATGAAAGCTTAACTTTTTATATTTTTTATCATTAATTTATTATTATAATTATTTTATTATTTATTATTAACTTCTAATAATTATTTACCGTTATATAAAGGTCGTTAATGACTATTTTAAAATTATATATCCTTTTTAAAAACATTATTACTTTAACGTTATTATTTCTTTTAATCTTTTAGCTCCTTATTCTTTGCTATATAAACGTTAATATTAAACCTTTTTTTATTATTATAATTAAACTATTTTACCCTTTTAAAACTCCTTTTTTTTAAAAGCTTTTTTATTTAACTATTCGCTATTTATTCATTTATTTTAAAGTTCTGCCTTTACGTACTACTTAGGCAATTTTTTATATC
>NW_026849209.1:0-51646 GCF_030867785.1 Colletotrichum acutatum
TCGTATGCTACTCCTTGTCGCGTGGAGACACACGTGTGACAAGGGTCTAGTGGTAGGGATAACAAGGTTGTTACGTTACGGAAGTTTCCATTCGGATCACTCCGAATTGACTTTGGAGTCGACGATTCACACGAGTCTTTTCCCTATCCGGTGTATTATTCGCTCGACAAGGGTCCTCCCGCTAGCTATGTGATACCATGATAATACGGGAGCGAAGGAGAAGGCGGAGCAACTCCCACATCAAGAATAGACCAAGGAGCTCGTCCATCAAATCAGAAAGATCTCTTGTTCTGGATGGAAATATGCGCCATTGATAATGTGGGTAAGATTGTTAGCATAACACGAAGCGTACCTGACCGTGTACACGCGGCTTGTGTGGCTTAGCACGAGTTTGCCAAAAACCTCAGTTCAAGGGCGCAACACGAGAGACAGATTTGATCAGTTTTGTTGTCGGTGATTGAATTTGGTTATTCTGAACTTCGGGCGACCCAGATTATCATAAAAATTCTCTTCTTCCGGGTTGAAGGGAAGAGTCGATAATGACACGGAAGACCACGCTCCTTCAAATGAGAAACTGTGTAGCTAATCGCGAGACTATCCGAGGGACTCCGAGAAACGAGCACCCCATATCCCCACATCATCGAAAGGAAAAGATTGGCAAGAAGAGACATTAAACTGCTGCCTAGAGTACGAAAGGAATTATATTACAGTTGGTTTTCCGAATGGGGCAGTTGACTTGGTAGTATCCCAGCGTACTGGGTTACTCCGGGAACCGGAATTCGAGCCACAATGGTGGAGAGCTAGATCAGTACGAGCAGGCTCTAGCAAAAACAAAGGCATTTCAAGCGATCTAAAATCTCTCGCGGGTGTCTGGTGTACATAATGACGGAGGGACGGTTTCGCTACATGCGCCTTAGGTGAAGACAACCCCCCCGCCCTTGACAGGCGGTCACAGGCTTGCAATGTGATGCACATCAGAATGTAGACTTCCACAAGGTAGGAATGGCTCGAGCTTCTTTTCTGAAGTCGGATTTCCGCTTACAGGTCAGATGAAGCATCCGGGACTGCTGTCAGTAGATGAGCGCGCAAGAGACAAAAGCAGTGGACGACGCACTTGTACATCAACTGAACCAGAGATTCGGGACTCGTGACTGACGTAGGTCAAGGGGCGATGACTGCCGAGGCATGCCCCATAGCTCGCATCAACACGATACAATCAGTGCCGATGCGGCCGTCTCCACTTCAGCCTTCAAAGCGAAGGATCAAAGTTCGAAACTCTCAGCAGCTATACAACTCCTAGCCTCAGCGGTCTTTGCCCAGAGTAATGAGTGCCAGTCAACAATTCGGGTCGAGATTGGTGAGGTAAAATTCAACTCGTGCCTCGAAAGCTAGCATGACACGGCGTTCGAGGGGTTGAATCCACTGTCCTCGCGTCGTGTCACTGGACCGGCTGTTATTCGAAGGAACTCATGGTGGCTATCTGGAAAGAGTTGTTGACTACGCATCATTCCTAGTCTCCCAAGCCCCCTTGCAATGCTAAATACCTCATCATCACTTGGCAAGTGATCGAGCGCCCCGTTGATAAAGGAAGTAAGTACATTGGCGGCTATTCAACAGTGTCGAAAGTTCGAGGCGTACGGCTTAGATGCCATGCCTCATGCTAACAGAAATATTCAAGTGACGATGGCTAAGAGGCATCTGCTTCTTCTTAGTATCTTACGCGTACTCCTCTATCTCTGCTTAAACTTGGCATGGTTGCCTGCGGCTAGCTAAGAAATACATACTTACAAACAATCCATCACTTTGATTTGGAATCTGGAGTCAACATAGCGTAGAATCAATGCATTGATAAACCGCATTACTTCATTTTGATTACTTCATGTCTAAATGGAAGTTTATCTGACCCAGCGAGCCAAAAAGAAGAAAAAAAAAGAAAGACAAGAAAAAAAGCACTGACCACTCCCACACTGATAAACCTTATACATCGAAAGAGCTTGTCGTTCCATGCCGTCCTGCTGAATTCCTCGTGTAGGCACTAGGCAATTTGGCATGATCTCGAAGACCACCGCGTACCGGACTCTTTTTGTTAATTCCTCGGCCCAGAATTCGCCAGCCCACATCATTGCACAAATCATGCCAACATGCCATTCAACTTTCTTCTTCGGCAGTTTGCATCATCTTCTGTGTATTCAACCCCTAAAATAGTCACTTCCGAAGAAGGTGTACATCATCGAATCCTGAAGCATGACCGGAACGGATTTCATGGAAAAGATCACCCCCACGGTAGAGGGCAGATCCAGATACATCCTGGTCAACTTTGACGACTCCACAAAGTCATGCATGTTGTCAACATTTCAACGTACTTGAGTGATCTAAACACATAGAACGTGAATTTAAAGTTAGAAATGAACCACGGATCACTCCATTTTCAAGAACTTAGGAAGGGGCCAAGGACCAAAGGGTCATCTCTGAGGATCAGTATCTTCTTCTACAGAGGCATATCAACCTCTCGACCCCTCCTCATCTTTCACACTCTCCAGCCTTCTCTCCAAATCAACTCGCCTTCTCTCTCCGGGCTTTCCTTCTGCCCTTCAGTTTTCAGTTGTCTCTCATTCGCGCTAAATTTCACTTGAGTTTCAGCACGCATACAAATTCTCTCACAGGGATTGTGTTTCGTGTTTAACTTCTTCACACACGTAATTCTCCACGGACAGTTTTTCTGCAACCCACCACTACAGAAACTATGACAACTCGAACGTTCTCAAAATCTTCGCTTGCCAAGCTCGCATATTTCCCGCCATCCAAGAGGGGACCCGGTTTCCGCACTATCTCCATGGCATCCTACTCAAGCTCCTCAAGCTCCGAAGACTCAGTTGAGGTTCCCAACGATCTCAACAGCAAGGAGATACTCCTCTTCTCGGGTTTCGATGATGAAATTGCGGATATGATTTGGCGTCATTGGTGCAATGATGAGGACCAGCAAGATTTCGTTATCGAAGCCGGCCGCCACTACATCAAAGCCAAGGCTACGGAACTGAATGCTATTGATGAAGATGATGACTGGGACGCGGCCCTTCAGAACATGGGAATCTCGACTGAGATGCGACAAAGAATCATGACTCCAGAATTCAAGGACGTTCGATGCACACAGAGTGCTGCATATTGGGCCTTGGATAACCTCGATGAAACCTTCAATTTTCTTTCGGATCTCAGCAACAAGATTGACAAGTTGTACAACGCCACCACAATCGATCGCGTCAAATCCCCTGATGAGAACAAGAAGCCTCAGCCTGCTATGCGCTCCGGTCGTCGTCAAGGCCGCTCAGGTCAATCTTCAAGCAGCGGTGATCATTCCACACCTATCACATCTTCTTCATCATCTCCTCCCAACGTCATCGAGGGGCGCACCATGATGTACAAAGGCGGTTCTGAGGCGCGTCTTCAAAATGGCATTGATGAAGCTCAAAGCCTCTTGATTGGAAGACTATACTCCACAGCACCGACAGACTTTCATCCTAGCAGCAACGAGCTGCTCTACTTCACAAAGCATCACAATGTCGCCACCAAGTATGCTCGATACCAAGCCGAACGTCTTCCTGCCGTCAAAGCAGCAGTTCTCCAGGTCGCTATTCCCAACAGTCTCATCAGCGATGCTCGCGAGATCTACGGCGATGACTGGCGCGATCTTGTGTGGAATTCTCGAAACCAAAGATTGCACGCTCGTGGGATTCGACTACCCAACCACCTTCGCCCATTCACCAGCTGTGATGTACTCGTTAGTAACTTGTGCACGGATGCTACGGAGAAGATCAGTACGAGGATGACAGATAAAAGCGAGCTCAAAATGAGCAAGCTCCCAAACGGTGAGGAGGTTACTCAGCACGTTATCCAAACGTTATCGCGACAGACCGAGATTGCGACGCAGACTGTCGGCTTCGTTTGGCTGGTGCCCTATATCCCATCAGGACATGGCAAGGAGAAGAAGTAGAGCATCTGGGGCGGATGGGTGCTAGGAGGACAAGTATACCATACATATCTTAGATACCAATCACATCACATCAAGCTAATCTTGTGAAAGAGCACATATTCATTCATTGGTACTGATGCTACTCTACTACGATGTCCCTCTTCTTGGAGAATCAGGCCGTGATATCCCTTTTACGTTACGTAGCATGTTGCCTTCACAATCACTCCATTCTGATTCAAAAGTTCTCAGGTAAGTACGTTACCAAGAACTGAGAGCGTGAGGTAGCATCTGCCTTGGGACAGCCTATCGAGAATCATCTATTCAAATAAGCAAGCCTGTGGACATACCTGGATTTCATCCAGTACCACGCTTTGCCGCTCTTTCGGCATCTCAAATTGCTTAGCCGCGATGATCAGGATCTTCCCCCTTGAAAACTACAGACCGAGTCAGCCTTAGCCAAGGAGCTAAGGGTCGAGCAGATGCATGTCACGACGCGAACAAGGCAGGGCTTCATTTTACTCGACGCCTTCTTCTGAGTGATACCAGAGACTTATCCATTCGAGGCGGAAACATTGCGCCCAGTTTGACTCCGCTGTATCTCTTTGAGGCCGGTGGCAGCAAAGAAGGTTCCTATCCATTCCGCCGATGACGGTTAGCATAGCGAGATTTCGACACAGCAGTCACTGAGGGCAGTGACAAGTTATTGAAGCAAGACAAGGCAGACAGGTGGGAAAAGATTGACGGCTTCGAGCCACACATACACCTATTGGCGTTGCACAAAACCATGTAGGAAGATGCAACTGACGTTAGAAACACCTCGAAGCCACCACTTCCTTTTTCAAATCCCCCCTCCAGCATTCCAAACAGAGCAGAGGGCGCAGTCGTAAGTTACAGGCTTTGCTGTTGGGACATCAGGCTGCATCAAATTACAGCCCGATGGTGCTGGAAGGGGCGGAGAGGGCGGACGGAGCAGAGGGGGTGGGGGAAACTTGGCATCTTAGATGGATCAGTTTGGCGTGGACTGCGTATGTGAGATTTGGCATCATCGCATACTGAAACGTGACGACACAGATATTTCTCTCATACTGACCTACCCCTATCAAGCCTCGAGACGAGACTCGTAGCCCCAGGCACTCATTTGATAGATGAATGGGCTTGAAGTGGTCCAATTCTCGCTTGTTCTTGGCTACGCCGGAATATATGCAGGCGTTGAAGTCACCAGTCTACGAGAAAGTGAGCGCTTGCATAACAACTATCTCCAAGGCTGTGATAAGGCCAGGAACCCAATCTTACGTTATGGTGCCCCTTGGTAGGATGTGAAATTTGCCAGCCCTACAAAGTCTAGAAATTTTTAACTCATTCCCAGCCAAGAGATGATGAACGATGTCGTTTATAAACATCACCGAGCTTACAACGCAGAGACAGACATTATACGATAGTCGAAAAATTCACGGCGGTCGCCCTGCATTATCAGGCTTGGAATTCTCTGTCAGCATGACGTGGCACTGGGCTCTTCACCAGGTCCACGGAAGCAAATCTACAAGTTGTCGGGCGTGCTCTCATCGTAAGGCTGAACTAGACGACCAGTAATGCGACTGACGGTATTGTATGAAGATACGAAAGCCAGGTGGCATGGCAATGATCTCGACCGTGGACGAGTCTGCAACGCTGACCTTACATACCAGGCACATCACGAGAAGTCGGTTCCATGTAATAGCACATGTTCATTCATTGGTCCTAGTGCAACTCCACCAGTCGATCTCATCCACGAGAACCGGACTGATGGCCAGATACTAAACTACAAGTAACAAATAAGGTGCCCGTGGGCCACCTGTGGGCGATGTCCCACCAAAATTGAAGTCCTTTCCCTTGAAGATAAAGTCCGACTGCCTGTCCTTTAGGCTGTTCCCGGTCCACGCCCATGTCCGTTGCTAGAAGCAGGTTCGCTAAAGTGGTAGACTAGGTATGTACGCTTAACCGCGTACCGCAGAAAAACACACAAGTAGGCCGTCGGTCAGCCGCGTTCGTTTAGCGACCTGGGTCGTGAAGTGAGTTCTTCAACAACTCGTACATCTCATTGTCGCCGGGAGAGTAGCTATGGCCCGACATGTTAAGGGAGCCATGCTGCTGCTGGTATGCTTGGGTGGAGGTGCTGGGCCCGCTGCCGTAGTTGGCGGAAGTGGTACCTCTCGTGGCATAGCCTCCAGAGACATTCGCTGGCGTAAAGGAAGTGTTAGATCCCGAGCCAAACCCGTACCAATTATGTTGGTCCGGTTGAGTTGATTGCTGCTGCGTCTGGTTTGCGTAGGATCCATACGATTGTGTTTGCTGCGGCTGCGACTGTGACTGCTGCTGTTGAGGCTGCTGATTGGCGCTCCGTGAGGATGACCTTGGTTGAGTGCTGCTCGCTGCTGAGCTTCGCATGTCAAACGACTGCAGGGATGACGACTGCTGCTGGGTCGTCGACGGCTGTTGAGCGTAAGTGTTCGCCGCCGCTGTGGTATTGGTGTTGGAATTATTGTATGATTGCGCGTTGCGCGATTGGGATTGGTTGTTGTACAGCTGTTCGGACCGCGCGTTGTTGCTGGATGTGTGCGCAGTGGTGTTGGTCCTGTCGTAGTCATACGAGGGGTAAGTAGATGTTGTTGCAGAGGTGTTCTGCGCCGCGTAAGGCTGGTAGGCGAGTCTTGTGGTGTCCAACTCTGTCGAGTTATCGCCCTGGCTGGAGTACTTCGTGTTGTAGTTGTTGTAGTTGGACACGTTGCTCATGGATTGGGTATCATTGTAAGTTGCTGTGTCCACCGTCGCTGAAGTCGATGATTGAACGGTATGATGGGAAGGTGTTGCACGGGGTTCATTGACAGGAGTACGAGTGGAGGCTCTCTGTCCGGCTCGACTCTTAGTTCGGGCTGCCTGCACAGGGGCCTGGAATGGCGAGACTTGGGCCGGGGTGACTGTTTGCGCTACTTGAACTGCTTGCTGTGTCGGGGAAGGGCGATGATGCCGTTGTTGCTGTGCAGCGACATGAGCCACAGCTTGTTGCTGCGTGTTGCGACAGGATGTCTCCTGGGGAGCGACAGTGGTCGCAGCCGGCACCTGGATCGACCTTCGCGGCCTGTGTTGCTTGGTCGTCATGGTAGGCGATACTGTGTTCGATGTCCTGGGAGGAGAAATGCTCTGCCAGTTTTGAGCGTAACTGGGAAGCGGAACAGGGCTTTCGGCCGTGGGCTGATGCGGCTGTCCTGGTCCGGATGGCAAGCTGCGCCGTGAAGAAGTCCTCGCTGCTCCCGGGCTCTTAGCCGCTGGTTGAGAGTAATTGAGACCCGACAAGTTGTCATTGCTGGCGGTTGTATAGCTGTTCACGTCTGTGCTCGGTTGAGTGTATGTTGCCGTGCCGGTAAGAGACGGTTGTGAGAAGCTCGTGGAGACTGCCTGTTGCTCTGCGTAATTTGTGGCAGAAGGCTCGGGGTATGATAGAACGCCGTGTGGCATGTTCATAGCGTTGGAGGCGGAATGAGTATAAGTCATTTCGTTTGGTGCATCATTGAAATAGTCCTGACTGGGAGCTTGCGCAGCAGGAGTGAGCATGTTGGCAACCGGCATGGTTGAAGTGTAGTCGATTGTCTCAATGTCGTCCGATTCTTGTTCTTCAACTTCCATCTCAGGTTCCACCAGCTCGGCCTCGGCTTCAACCTCAGCCTCAGCATCGTCATCGTCGTCATCGTCCTCGACTGCAGCTGCAGACTTTTCTTCCTTCTTCTTTGCCGGCATTTTATTAATCAGGGGATATTGGCATTCCACACCCAGCTCTTCACAAGAAGCGCACTCGGGTTTGGCGCGATTGCACTTGAACCCATTAGTCTCTCTGGCTAGGCAGCTCATCGAAACAGTTTCAAATACCTTTGTCTTTGCTCTTCTGCAAGCGATGCATCCACCCCTCGACATCAGCTTCATCGGCGTGCCTGGGGGTGCCGGAATCAACTCCACTTCTTCCGCATCTCCAACCGCCTTCGACGTTCGAGACCGCTTCTTCTTCTTGCCTGAGGCCGGAGATTCCAACGTGGCCGTCGTGACAGCAGCCTGCGCCGTTGCCTGCTGAGGCGTGGGTGGCGCGCTGGTTGAGGACGCAGCGGCATCGTTGGGATGAACGATGCGGAGTCGCTCAGCACCATACTTGACCAGCATGGCAAGAGACTCTTTCTGAAGATCCGGAGATTGATTGGCAAAGATACTGAATTGTTCCGTAGAAAGACTCTCGGGATCCAAGCCGCTATCGCTGAGGAGTCTGATGGCGACCTCGCGGCGCCTAGCCGCTTCGCCGGGGGGCACATTCAGCACCGCATGTGAATGCACTCCACTTTGAACAGCGGCATCCGCCTTGGTCGGAACAGTGGTTGTTGCCTCGCCTTCGGCAGCATCGCCAGCTGCTTGTGCGTCCTTTGCGGCTTCCGATTTCCTCTTCCTCTTCTTCGGTTGAACAGGTGTCCCATCTGGATTCAAGGCCTCGCTCTTCCTCTTTCTCTTTGGCTTTGGCTCGACAGGCGTCCCGTCCGCATTCAGGGCCTCGCTCTTTCGCTTTCGCGGCGTTTTCATCTTCTTAGACTTTTCTCCCGCAGGAATGAGAGGTGTTGGAGGTGCTGCCGGAGGAAGGGGTTTGAAGTGCTCGATCATCTTGCCCAAAGTCTTGTGCAGAGGCGTGTGTTCGTACTTGACGTTAATGGTTCGAGTATTCTTCGAAAATGCAACGATAAGCGTCCCGCGACAGTCGAAAGCTGGTCGGGCTAGGTGGCTGTTAGCAAACAAAACATGCGCGCTCGGAGGCGCAATATCCTACCCTGCATTTCCGGCTCAAGTTCCTTCTGACTATACTCCCCTATGATAGTCTTATTTGGCGTCTTCTGATGTTGCCGGTTCCAAGTCACGAAAGAGTCCTTGCAGTTGTAGGTGAAAGACCACCCGTACTGGCCGCGCGAAACCTCTCTGACTACCCATGTGCTCTCATCCACCACAGAAAGCAGCCCAACAATATGTTTCGCTACGGCTCTCTGCGTCACAGGGTTGTCATGGGGCTGGCTGATGATGGTGTCATAGGCACGTACGATCTTGACGGTTTGACCTCCGACAACCTGTGTTCGGAGGCCGCTCAGCGCTGGATCGATGCTCTCCTGCGCATCGTCGCCATCACGAATAGCGAATTCGAGGGTAGAGGGCACTTCGAGTGTGACGGAAAGATGTTCGCAACGTGTAGGCGCCTTCTTTCGATCGAGTTCGCGACGGAGTTGGGCGGGGATGTCATCGGGGTGCGCAATTGACGGCTTATTCCTCGACGAGCTTCCGTATGAGGGCGTGAGGCCCAGCAGGGCCTCAGCCATGGTCGACTGCAGCTTCCGTCTTTGATCCCTATCAATCGACGCGACGAGACCGCAAAGTCGCGTCTTCGCAGTGGGCGATTGTTGGGTTGTGACGGAACAACGTTGGAGAGAGCCGAGTGACGCTTTAGTTGGAGTTGTCGGCTGGTACAGAGGCTGGGGGCGCGAAAGCGCGGTTCCGCGTACTTCAGAGGAGCGGCGGGGGGATTCCAAAAGTGGAACATGGGACGGGGTGCACATAGCACTTCCTGCACTGTCACTGAGACTTGGCCACTGACCAGTTAGCATTGGCGAAGCCAAAGGCACGGTTGCCGTAAACGTACCTTACTAGTCGCTTCGTCGTCAATCTCCATTTGATGAGTATTTCCGATAGCAGTTGCCAACGACGGGGCATCTCCTGATACTGCCGCCATTTTTGTGCTTCTGCTGCCAACAACAAGTAAAGTGGCTTGCAAAATGTTCTTGCTAGAGGTATTGAAATAGTGAAGACTGCCGGACGAGGAAAAAGTGACCGTGAGGAAATGTCGAGGTGCGTACACGAAGCGCGAAAGCTTCACGTTGGCGATGCGGGAAGCAATGTGCAAATGGCAGATTGCCAGGTGAACAAGGAACAGTAGGCAGACATGGAAGCCTGGCCCTCAGACGTTGAAGTTGAAATGATTCGGGAAAGTCCTCTCTGGGTAGCCTGAATAATCGTGCAGCCTCACCTGCAAGGCTTCGATCCGGCAATTATTCACATCCTGCTCCGTCCTCGAGGCACCTACTGCTGAGGTAATACGCACCTGCCCTTCTGAACAAGAGGTGATTCGACGCACAAACAATCCCCTTGGAAAGAAGATTGGTCTAGATGCATCGTTCGTCTCTATTCCATGAATCGTGTGGCATCATTACTTACGCAGTGCTGTTCGATCATGAGTCCTGTCAAGTGTATGACAGATTTAGCTATAGGCAAATTCATTCAGAGCCGCGACTTGTAATACATCTTCTCTCTAAATCACGGTACGCAGTTTCACTAGCAAAGTAGGCGCAAGCAGACCAGTAGGATTAAAAAATTCTCATTTGTGACTACATAGAAAAGGCCAATACCCAGTGGGCATTGGAGTTATTATAGAGAGCTCATACTCCCAAGGGTATCAATGGTATACAAGTGACAGGTGAAGCACGAGCTTTAGTAGTAAATCTTCTCATCCCAAATGGGGGGTCTTGCGCCCTCGGAATCCCAAACAAGCTTGTTCTTCTCATCCAACGTGCAGCCCTCATCGGTGATGGGAATGATCTTGCTGGTCTGAGCAATCTCATACTTCGAGACACCGGCGGCATCCTCAGGAATCCAAAGAAGGGGAGGCAGGCTAGAAACCGAAGGTGGGTAGTAGGCGTTATCCTGAATGTTGCCAGGGTACATCTCGTCGATCTGTGTGGGGTCGTGGGGAACAAGGTTGCGAAGGTGAAGGTAGTCGGCAAAGATCCACGGCTTGAGGAAACGGGTAACAATGTTGCCGCCCTTCTCAACAACGTTCTCGTCACCTCCAGGGGCGAACTTCTTGATGTTGGGGATCTTTTTCATGAAGCCGCTCGAATCGCCGTTCTGCTCCTCGGAAACACCTCTGCCAGAGTCCTTGCGGTCGATACCCTCAATGTCGGCACTCAGTGACTCTTCCTCGACCTGGAGGGATCTGGGAAGAGTGTACAGGAGCGGGTCCAAGACACTGTTCAGGGTGAGGTGGAAGAGAATGGAGAAGATGAGGAAGACGATCATGAGGACAAGGGGTCCAAATGCCTTCGACACGGAAAACAGACCCACGAGACAAATCTCAGCCAAGTAGACGCCGGCAAAGAGCTGCTTGAGGGCGCGAGGGTACAGGAGGCCCTTGGTATCAATCTTGGTGTCCGTAACGAACAGAATGTTGTACCGGTAAGAAAGGTAGAACAAGCCAATGCCGATGGTGGAGAAGAATAGCATCAGAGGAGCGATAAGAGCGTAGGTGATGCCTAGTCAAAATCAGCAAGAGAATCAGGATTGAGTTGAAGTAGAGGAACTTACTAATGACGGCAATAGTAGTGTAAACAGGGAGCACGCTTCCCCACGAGATGGCGGCAAGAGTAGACCACTTGTTGTACAGAGCTCTGGGCGTGTTGGTAAGGAACTTCAGAATAGCCACAAAGATGGCAAACGCAACCACTTGGGTCAAAACACCGGTAGCGAGGGTGATACCCTGGAGAATGAAGTAGCTGACGTAGAAGCTGGAGGACTTGGGAATCGCGGTGGACAAGGTGCTGAAAATGGAACCCGGGTTATTGGAGATTGCCTGGATGGTCGCCACAGCAGATGAGGAGACAGTCGTAATAAGGAAGACCTGAATGAGCTGGAACCAGTAGTATGCGTTCTGGGTGAAAAGCTCGACGCGGGAGTTGGAGGGCTCGCCAGAGAGCTTGGCGCAGAGACGCATAATGACCGGCACCAATGACATGAGGATAGCCAGAGCCACACTGGGGAGAAGGCCAGAAACGACACCCATGATGACGTCGGGAATCTTGTCGAGCCACGTGAGGAAGGAAACCTTCTTGAGGTACGAGACTTGGGAGATAATTCCGACCACTGTGACGGGAATAGCCCAGAAGATGATGAGTGCGCTGATGAAGGCAATGACGGCATAGCGGCGGACGACGCGCTGCCACCAAGATACTCTGAGAGATTTCCAGATGACCTCAGTAGGCTGGATACCGATGTACTTGGGCGTCATCTGAAGGGCTTGGTGATGCGTGGTAACCTGGTAAGCGGCCTGGGCGTCGGATTGTGTGTAGAACTCTGCGAACACAGCGGGAATCTTCTTGGCCTTTCCAGCACGGTAATCGGCTTGAGCAGCATCGACGGCGGGAATAAGACGCTGAAGTTCGGAACGGCACCATTCGATGGTATCAACCTTCTTTCCAATGAGACCCAGAAGACCAAGGCGGTGAGTAGGGCGCTTCTTCTGGGGGATCCAACGAGCAGCGGCATCGGAAGCGCCAGCCTCGGTGTCTTGAGCCGAGGGAGTCTTCTCAGGAGCACCACCCTTCTTGGCAGCCTTGAGACGAGCGGCGTTCGCCAACTTGATGAGCTTCACCTGGGCTTTTTCGAGCTTCATGGCGACCTTGTCACGCTCCTCAACGAGATCGTCCAACTTCTCGGTGTCGCCAGTGATCCAAACTCTCTTGATCGAGTCGCTAAAGAGTTTCTTGAACTTGGCTTCATCAAGGTACTCGTCGGGAACTGATACGAAAAGGACCGTGCGAGACGAGATTCGCTTAGAATAGGTGGGCGAAAGCAGGAAAGCCTGACGCAAGTTGATGTAGAAGATGCACTCGCGCATGATCATGTACATGACGAAGCCATAGAATAGCCAGCCAATGAGAGCGTGTGCGTACAGACGGTTGAGTCCAGAGGAGGATGCGACATCGATGTTGCTGTAGGTCAAGATATCGAGCTCCTTGGCGGTACCTCCGCCGGTAGCATTGACGGGGAAGAGGACCGGCCATGTCATAACAAGGCCGACCAGGCAGATGGTAGCACAGATACGGAGGAATCGAAGGAAGAGATAGGAATCGAGAGACTGGTGCTTGAGGGCGTAGACATCAGGGATTTTCCAAAAGTGACTAAACCAGTTAAACAAGCCACTGGGGAGACTTGGTGATCGCTCGCTGTGAGGCAGTTAGGATGTGAGACTCATCAAGACACAAGAATTCCCACGCACCTCTCACGCAAGCTGCCGAGATAAGTTCTCGGGGCATAGAATCGCCTTTGGCTGCGACGAAGGATCAAGAAGATGACGAGATAGACGCCGGCAATGGGAGCGCAGACGGCTAGAGTACTGACGAGGCCAGAAATGGTGCTACCCGAGGTATCGTCGAGAGCCTCGCCGCGGTTGGACTGGCCGCCTTCGGCATCGCCAAGACCCGACATGATGGCGTCTAGGCGAATTGAGACGCCTGGTGGTCGTTACGGTTGTGGTGTTTGTGTGTGTGCTGGGACAGAGTTGAGTCGAGAGAGAAAACGCGAGGTCGACGACGGTGGGGGTCTCTGGGGCCAAGTCGGGTATTAAACAGGGAAGGGTATCGAGGGTCGTGTGCGGTCGTGGAGAGGGACTCAGACAGAGGAAGGGCCGTGGAGTCTGGACACTGGAGTCTGAACCTGAACCTGAGCGGTGGGCGGAAGAGAAAAGAAGGTCAAGGGACAGGGGGTTAAAAAAGAAGCAGTGGAAGGGGGGAAGGGTGGGGGATGATATGTGTGGTGCGCGTTGTTGAAAAACCGGGAGTTGGGAAATGAGACGATGGGTTCGTAGCTTGTCAGGATGCTAGGATGGGCCAGGCCGAGCGTCGATCAGTTACACAAGCGACGAGGTGCCCAGAGCTCTGAGGTAACTGATTGCGCGCTGGTGAGGTGAGGTAGTGCGGTCGGGTGCGCTTGCGGGCGATGGTTTGCTATGGTCTGGACTTCTGGTGCGGCGTGCTGCTGCTTTGGATATTTGGTGCGAAGCTGCAAAGGGGGTACGTCGAACCGTAAGAGAAGAGCAGAAGAAGCAAAAAGTGACGTGACCGTAAAGTGCTGGTAGCTTGGGGGAAATTGGGCGCGTCTCCCAATGTCTCAGCTCGTTGCGCTGAAAGGAGGTGACGCCACAAGACAGCACTAGGGGCAGTGTTAGTCTATCTTTCGTGCCCCCTTCTATTGCTATGATTGCTGCTGTTGCTGTCACGACTGTTGCGCCAGCTTAAGTCGAGTTTAGTGCAGCAAGAATGATGGAGATGGGGGGAGTAGAGCACGGAGGGTTTCTGGGGGATGAGAGCAGGAATTGTCGATCGAGCCGAGGGAGCTTACCTTCGATGAAGCGATGAAGGACAGGAAGGAGGTCGGTCACGACGCAATAACAAGCAGATCTTGGTGGAGAATGATGGGCAGACCGACAGATGGCTGGAGTCGTAGGATAAAGTCTGTGGCAGGAAGTGATCCACGAGTCGTAATGCCTCTTCACTATCGAATGTCTGCAGTCCGATGTCTCTATCAGGACAATGCAATCCAAAAGCTTGAGATGAATAATACCCTTGGTCCGATGAGGGGTCCTCGACGTCCCTTATTCTTATTTTCCAAAGGGTCTTCTCTCCTCTCAAACAGCCCCTCTCACCGATCAGAAAGAATACCTACACATAGGGACGAAGCGTGAGAGGGAGGCCACCGATAGAATCAATTTGAGACCCCCAGTTCGGCGTGGCCTAGACCGGGTTGCTACCCATTCCACACTGGTACGTATGCCGCTGGTGCAAGACACACACCAGCTGAAGACAGCTACGTTAGGCCCCTCCTCCTGCCCACAGTCAGCAGTGAAGGCCGACTAGGTACTGCTTGTTCATGCAATCGAGTAAAGCCTCACCTCACATGCACAGATTGCTACCTCACCGTGCCGGGACAGATCGTGTTGGTGGCGCGGGCAAGGGGAAACGAGGCGCGGAGGTGGTGTGTTCCAGGTTAAGCTGTCGGCAGAGCCACCGTCCCAATGGACGCTGGACGCGCCGCAGGGTTGGAATAGCTAGCGAAAATGCCAGCCAATGCCAACTATGACGCAGACACGCAGCGCCAATCCAACTCAAGCAAGCCCATGCAACTTGCAAGTGCATTGTCCTCTGTGAGTGTACCTTGGGACTGCAGGTGAAGAGAAGTACGGAGTACCTACTGCACCACTGCCTAAGTGTGGTAAGAAACATGGGCGCCCCTTCATCCAGACAGGGGCTAGCTCAATGTGCATGTGCCATTTTGGAGGTAGGAAGAGGTCAAGTCAACCTGCAAACCTGCACCTTCCCAAGTTCTGCCCCCACTTTTATCTCAAAGTTCCAGGTTGGACATGGAAAGTTGGATCCCCTGGCAGCTTCCTGGTGTCGATGCGCCTGCCATCCTGGGAACGGCATCGCACCTACCACCAGGTGGATCCCATTACAGCCTATCGACAATTCCTGGCCACTCGAGGTGAAGTGGGTCGGCTGAACACTGCATGCGACGCTTCTTGATTGGCTGACGTGTGTCTAACTGGAAACCTCCTTCACGATTCAACGATGCCGTTGCCGGTTTGTGGGCACTGCCGAATCTTTTTTGCTTCCTTTTTTGATTGGATTGTTTTTTTCCTCCCTCGAGCTAGGTGTTCTACAGGTATCTGTACCCATCTTGAGAAAGGTTTATCGGACTAGATTGCCGTGCAGTAACAGAAGTCTACGAAGTATGTACGAATCTACGGTTATGGTCTTGGCTCCCTCCCGTCTGCACTTTCCCTCCTCTGCTCAGACACCATCAGGGTCCGTTCGTTTTGACGCAACCAAACATTCGTCGCTTATCTTGGGATGCGTTCATCTCTTCGACTACCTACTGGTATGGCATGGTCTTCACTCTAATTCTCTCAAATCGCTTCTTCTTTTTCTTCCTCTCTACCGCTACCGACCTGCCCTGATTCACGCGGCTCACTACCCGGAAACACCGTGGTCCACCAGCCCTGCCACCCGCCGGCAGCGTTGCAGCCAACAAACGAACCACCCCGGCAGACGCTCAAAATGCGCTGGCTGAGATTCCCGGTTTTCACCACTTAAAATCTCGACTTTTATCCTTCCCGCTGCAGGGCTCGTCGCAGTTTTGCAGGGTCTTCGGTCAATTGCTGCGGGCGGTGCCACATCAAACCCCATCGAACTGGCCTTCAGACGGCCAACTCATGAATATTCGGACCTCCATCCTATGATCCTCCACGGCATCTTCCCCGACCACCGCCAATTCTGTCTCGAAAGTTCTTGGCCTCTTCCAACGTTTGAAGCGTTTTCTTACCCGTCGACACGGCGAGCGGCACGAGTAACGGCAGCCACCCGGCACCAAACCTACCGAGTGACATCAACGTGCTTGGCTTGGCTTCTTCGGCCGAGTGAGCGACGTACCTACCAGAAAATATCCCCAATTTCGCCTGCCCACTGACGCAATCCCCTCGTGATTGTCCATGCTATCGACAAGCTACGCACAATTCAGCATCCACTTCCGCGCGGCTCTTGCGCATCCCGTTCGAAAACGTCGATAACATGACGGCCCTCAAAATACCCCAGAGAAGACGGTTTACACACCGGCCGGCTGGGCAGCCCTTCGTAGGCGTCATCGAAAATGCCATGCCCGTGTTGACATTCACATCCGCGCACCTTCAGATCGCCATAGCCCTGGGGCCAACGCACCGGTGGTCTTGGAAGTCGGGGCACTCAGACGAAGGATGAATGATGGGATCTGTGCCACTTACCATCTCCCGAGCCCTCGACGAATGCTGTCAATTTCTTGCTCTGGAACGCTTCGCTGGATGCCCACCCATGTTTTCTACCCTAGCGCCGATGGTCGCCCACCCCAAACCGCTTCCGGACGCCCTATCAACCTGCATCGGCGCTACTCTACCAGAAAATCTCAAATCCTCCACAGTTTGACACCCGTCCCCATGCTACCATTGACAGACCATCTCCTCTAGGATCCCTGCTCGGCTGACGAAGGAAATTGTGTCTCCGGGAGAAACGCACACGGTGGGCCAGCGGCCAGCCGAGCCCGTACGGTAGTGAGCCACAAGAGACAAAGCCGCACCTCTCGAGAATCAAGACAATCCATCAGCCACTGCTGTTAAATTATATCTACGTACACAGTACCTCGATATACTCTGTACAACTATTCACGACAATAGGTAACCGCTCGTAGCCCTCTAAACACGGCCTACTGCCGGTTACACCATTCCGAGACATCTTTATTTGTTTCCAGCTTGCGCGCCAAACGGCCGAGGACGCGCATTCTGGAATGGCACGACGCCGATGACAGGTAGGCAATGTCACCAACAATGCGGCATCGTCCCTGGCCGACGAGTGATCAGCCCGATCAGGGCAATCTGCAGTCCTCAGCATCATCTGCATGTTTACAATTCATCAGCCTGCATAGCTGGACATTGCTGCACCTCTTGCAGATTCGCCGTCTTGTGCTTCCCACGTGCGCACCCGCAAGCTGACCGGCCGCATTTCGACCGGCCCAGGCCCCCATACCGCACTCGACCCCTTCATCAAACATCCCGGACCACTTCGCCTCAATTCCGGACCTCTCCGTTGAGAAATGAGAGACGCGAACCTAGGCGGCCGTTCTAAACTCTATTTGAAAGCTCCGTTCGGGACTACGCCCGATAAACAACCATTGGCGATACTGCTAAGCAGCAGCAAAGCACACTTGCCGACGACCGAATGAGACGAACTTCAGCCTGGATTTTAGACTCATGACCACGCTTAGAGCCGGGCCCAGCTAGCGCTGCCTGAACGAAGCTATTCAGAGGCCGGGGACTGCACATGGCTTTACAGCTCCGATCCCATCGACACTTTCAGATATGTGGTCTGGTCTGGGAAACCCTTTACAATACTGCTGAGGTGACGAGCCGTGTCTTTTCGGAGCAAAAGCAGATGCCTTTCTGCTGAATCTTAAACTATGCATGTGCTTCAGTGCGCCAACATTTGGGCATCGAGATCCGCAAGACGATGGCCGCATTGCTTTCAGACGTCATTATTTGGTGCCGTTACCTGGCTTTTCACCGAAGTCGGCCGAAGTTTCGTGGTTCATTTTCTCAATTCTTATTGTCCTTGCTCAGATATCGTAGACAAGTGACGATCTTGTGACAAAGGAAGGATGCCGCCCTCCCCTAGATTAGAGGATGGTAAAGGCTTTGGTCTCAGACAAGACATCACCTCCATACTCCGACAATGAAGGAAAGTCGCATTCATGTGTCAGTAATGCGAGCTGTCATTGTTCCCGACTTAGACCAACATCAATACCATGCACATCTATTGTTTGCCTGATCAGTGTTGAGCTTGACATTAGAAACCTTGCCATAGTTTCTTTGTTCCAACAAATCCATCAGGTGCCATCAACAGGAAATACCCATCCCTTCCAATTGGCGGCATTGATAAATACACATTGCCTCAAAGATGATCTTTGCCGGCATGGTCACGTTGTTCTGCCATTCATCTCTCCTGCTAGCTTTCCTGCTGCGCACCGGAGTTTACTCTTGAGGATCACGCACGACCAGACTTTTCATCATGGCCTCCTTCCAGGCCACCGAGGCCCCCCCTCAAGCTCGCCTGCCAAAGACACCATATGCCGACGCCTACCAATCCCGTTACACCGAGGAGATCCTATGCCTAGGTGGTGGGAATGAAGACGCTCCCAATGGTCCATATGCCGGGTTGGACACCGAACTCCTGCGTCACGTCAACTGCGGCTATCTCTCTACACATGGTCACGCGCCTACGCTGCTCGCTCTCAAACAACATGCGCAAGCGCTCACCATCCTGATTGCCCAGCTTGCGCCGACATCTCAGTACGCCGAGGTTGACAATGAAAACAACAACGAGGGCCGCATCCAGAAGTCGTTCAGAGACAACGAGGCCTTTGACTGGCTCAACGACTTGCAGAAAGGATACACAAACGACGACGAGTGGCATAACAAGCCCCTGACCGACCTCATGAACCTGATCCAGCACGAGTCGGACACCCAGGGTACCGTCCACCACTGCCCCCTACACGAATACAACGAAGACAAGGAGAAGCGGACCAAACCTCGCCCCTACGCCACGCACACCGCCCTGGCCTCCCACGCAAACGAGTGTCTCGAGATGCTGGATCACGAGTACGGCGCCACGGGCGGCCTCCTCTCCCTCCTCCCCACGAACGAAGATCGCGACTCGGACGAGATGGCCGCCGTGCGAAACAGCCTCCTCGGCCAGTGGCTCCTCTACACCCAGCACCTCGTGGCACGCATGCACGACCTCGAGCTGGGCTACGCCAACGCGCTCGACGTCACCGCGGGCGAGGCCGTCGTGCCGATGCAGATGCTCTCGCGGATGGGACCGGACGCCGCCTCGGGCCGCGAGGTGGCGTATCCGCAGGACAAGTGGATCCTCGCCAACGCGGGCGACGACGTGTTTGACTTTTTGCACCGCGTGTTGGACAGGCAGGAGGCGCAGATTGAGCAGAAGAGGGAGGTTTGGGCGGCGAACGGGACGTATGGGGAGCGCATGTGGAACGAGCTGCGCGGTGGAGATCTCTATGCCCGCGGGTTGGTCTTTTACGATGTCAAGACGCGGTATTACAGGCTCGCGGGGAAAGGTAGCAAGAGTACCATCTTTGTCCTGCCGGCGCACGGGGAGCATCCTGCGGTGCAGCAGACGCGGCGGCTGGAGGTGACCCCGACGGTGGTGTCCGTTGTGGCGCCGACGTGGCCGGCGCGGGTGTCGGACTGGGAGAGCAAGTACAAGGCCCAGCTGGACGAGGCGACGCGGATGGAGATTCAGAATCACCGATTAACGAGCGCGGGCGAGGCGATGAAGGAGCACAACGAGACGCTGGCGACGGAGCTCGATAAGGCGCGGTTCATGAATGAGCAGTTTGAAAAGTATTACGGCCGGTCCGAAGTCGCGGAGGGGCCGAGGATGTTGGAGAGGGCGGTGTCGATCTTGCAGAGGGACGTCAAGGACAAGACGGACGAGATCACGGGGCTGTTGAATATGGTGAGGGAGGTGAGGGATACGTTGCCGAATCAGTATGCGGGGTTGTTTGGTGATTTGTTGGAGTTGAGTGAGGAGGAGGGTGTGACGGTTGATGCGGCTGGCGAGGCGGCTGGTGAGGCAGCTGAGTAGGACGAGATTTGATTGATGCTTGGATAGCGGCGGAGAGTGTAGATGATGTAGGGACGGGGTTGTACAATTCCATTACGAAGTTTGATAGATGGTTTTTTCTTGGATCGATAGGGGCAGTGGTGGTGCAAAGGCGAGTGGTTCAGTCGAGGATCATGTTACTCAGATTACAAGATAGTCCACCACTTGCTACATGGCCGAGGTCCCTTCTTGTAAGGTATCATACTTGAGGTCTGATTTATCCCAAGCTGAGAATTTTCGATTGACTCAAGCTCACAGTTTGGGAATATCTCGTTTGTAACCACTTTGTATCCCTAGTACTACCTTCTTGTCTTCTCTTCACAGAAAAGCCCAGCTATAAAGGCTCATCCCGGAAAAACAATAGTACTGATATTGATACTCATGGAAGGTAAAAAAAAAAAAAAAAACACAAACCCTCCAGTTATCTTGAGCAGCAGTAGTGATAGTGATACTAGGGGAAGGTAAGTAGACACAAAAAAACGCAGATATAACTGGGAGATGATCTGGTCACCCAACCGAGTGTCTAGGTGACGCGGAGATAGGACCGAGAAGTAAGAGTCGCGCAGTCTGGAGGCTGGAGGTTGGACGGAGCTGTCTTCTGTTTCTGCGGTGGTGTTGAGTTACCTTAGCCTGGTTGATGAGGCAATGTAAGACAAATGGGCGCACGTAAGGGGACCCTTGCATGATTCATACAGCCACTTTCTCGCATTGTCACGTTGAACATGTGATTCATGAAGGTTTCCCATCCAGACCGGACTCAGGTGGCCATATTGCTGCAAGCAATAATAGTCTCACCGAGCATCGACAGAAAGATTGAAACAGACGCGAGAGATAAAACCGTCCGTCGGTCGTTCGCGAATCACCGATGGCCCCCCCGTCGAACAAAGAACGGCAGCAGGGATACACAATGTATCTAGTCCTCATTAGGGATGGTGCACATCAGTCAGCAGGGGTCCGTCGTAGCCGAGACCCTCCCACTGAGCGGGGCGTTGCCCCGGACGACGGCCTGACAGTTTGCGCTGCCGCCGCCAAAACAAATCCCTCCAAAGCTTGGAAACACTCACACACACACACACACACACACACACACACACACACTCACTCACGCAACCAGAGCACTATCTACTTGCAGGCAACCCTTGACCGGTCTAGCATCCTCGATCGGGGCCGACCTGCCCGCGGGTTCCTCATGATGCCATACCGCGGACACTAATTGGCCCATCTGCCTATCATCCATCGGTGCTAAGCCTGCGGCGCAGATTGAAGACTTGGTTCTAGGCTTTCTAACCAACCCCTCTTTTCTCGCTCATCCTTGGCTTTCGGATTTCCCAAGTGCGCGGCCCTTTTTGATAGACGTTCGTTCGGGTCTTGTGGGCGCAAGCTGCTCTTTCAGTCTCCCACCGGTGCCAGTCAACCGCCGCGGCGCGCCGCCACAACGACCCCTCCTCCGTTGCCCCCCCTGCCCATCGAAACCGTTCGATTTGTTGACATCTTGCTTTTTTGTCCCTTCTCCCTAGTGTACAGAAACCTACCCTTGTCCAAACTGCATCTGCACCCGCAAAGCAGGCCACACCCCAACCCCTCGATTTGCTCGTCATCCAGATTAATTCCCATCGCCCTTGTCCGGGGTGTTCGCCTTTCTCCATCTCTGATCATCCTGACCCAGCTCTGGCCTCCTCTTTCCCGCATGCCCCGTGCTTTTCCTTCCTCTATTCTTTCCCTGCCTATCACTTTTTATTTTCGTTCGTCGACGTATTCCTCAAGGCCCATTTTCCGACCCGGCTAGCTAGTTGAGAGTGTTCGAAGCGAGAAGGAATACCGAAGGAAGAAGAAAAGAGGGAATGCCAGTCTACTGAGGAACCATTCGTTCTAGAACCTGGACCTTTTCCCAACTTCGCATCGCATCAACACCAGAAGGACAACAGCGATCGAATAGACTGCGCAGAAGAGAGGGGGACAAAGAACATGAATTGACCACCGCTCAGCGGTTGGCGCATACGATTACACAAACCCGGACCGCAAACGACAATTCTTTACGGGACGATCATGACCGCGATGGCCGGCCGGTGGGCCTCGTTGGGGCCAAAAGCAGCTACGCGCAAGCCTGCAACGACAACCTTTGCAGCCGCCGCGCTGCTCTTCACATCTCTGGTCTCCGCGCAACAGACGTTCCCATACGTCCCGACGACAATCTTGCTCTCCTCCGCCTTGCCGGGATCACCAGGCAACAATAGCAACCACGGCCTCGCATACATCTTCCACCAGGGTAGTTCCAGCGTCGAGCTCCTGTCGGTCAACGCCTCAGCCACCGTTGACGGCGCCGCGAGTCTGCAGACGATATCGAGTAGCTTGCCGTTCCTCGAAGATGCAACCAAGACGACGGCTTTCCTCCCCACGATGGCGGACAATGGGACCATTGTGGTTCAGGCGGGGGATTGCCAGACGGCCGAGGGCTACGATATCTGGACATATACTCCAGGAGCGGCGGCAGGGTCTTCGGGGCTCTGGTACAAGACCTCTGCGACACTACCTAGCAGCGCGGACTCGGACGCAGGTCCATATGCTCTCGGTGCAGGTATCAGCTTCTCATCGACCCTCGCGCCAAGCATGTCCGAACCCGTGTTGTATTCCTTCGGCGGCATGTGTCTGGCGCCGACGACGGACGAATCTACGTGGCAAGGAAACGGGACATATACGAAAGCCATGTTGAGAGTGGCCCCTTCAGACTCCGTAGCTTCGGGGTACTCCGCCAGCTTCATCTCTGGTAAGGGCCCCGCCTACGCTGAAGCGGGCTTCTCCTTCACGCCCCTGAGCCCGTCAATCTCAAACCGGTCCGGCATCGTCACGCAACAGAACCGCTACGTCTTGCTCGGCGGCCACACCCAGCAGGCCTTTATCAACATGAGCTCCGCCGCCATCTGGAGCCTGCCAGAGGAGTCGTGGAACTTTGCGACGGTCAGCGCCACGCGCGTCGGAAGCAGCGAGCTGGCGGTCAAGGACATTGAGAAACGCGCGGGAACGCAGGTGGAGAGCCGGTCCGGGCATACGACGGTGTTGAATGAAGACGGGACTGCGCTCATTATCCTTGGCGGCTGGGTTGGTAGTGTTTCTCAAGCTGCCTCTCCGCAGCTTGCGCTTCTCAAGATGGGTGATACGTACGGAGACTGGACGTGGTCGATCCCATCACAACAGCCGGATGGTGGAATATATGGCCATGGGGCAGCGGTTTTGCCTGGCAATGTAATGATGGTTTACGGAGGATACGAAATCCCGACTTCAGGATCCAAGGCGAAGAGGCAGTCAAGCGGGACCGGGCTCAGATTTCTGAACATGACTTCCATGGCATGGAGTGCGAGCTACACAAACCCAAATCATGCGAACTCATCGAGTGGGTCCAATAGCTCCACCGGAAACGACAATATCAAGAAGATTGGGCTGGGTGTCGGCCTCGGCGTCGGGCTTGCTGCGATTCTCGGCGCCTTTTTGGTTTACTACTGTTATAAGAGACACTTGCGGAAGAAGAAGGAGATGAGAGAGGAGACGGTGCGGTCTCTAGCGCAAGATGCGACACGATTCCTGCATCCAGAGGATGACATGATGGAGAGGGATGGCGGATCAGCATACCCCTGGACGAGCCATTCTTGGTACACGAGAGGTCACGATCCTTACGAGACGATCGACAGATCGCTCGGCTACGAATCGCTAAGGACAGGCCATGGCCCGGGCAACAACCAAGGCGTATATCAACAGCCGCCCGGTCTGCTCATCCCGCGCAAACCGATACCTCGCGCGGCAAGGGGCGCATACCAGCCTGCAGCGAACCTCACTACGCCAGGCCACATCCACCCGATCTACGAAGCAGATGAAGATGACCCTGAGCACGCCAACAGAAGAAAAGACCAGGAGCCCGCGACGCCCACCACGCCGGGGCACGCCGACCCGTTCATGACGCCGACGGGTTCTGTGCCGATCTTAACCCCTGGCAACCGCAACTCCATGACGCCCAGTCCGGAAGCTCTCCTGCGGCGCAACACAGAGGTGCAAGACTGGCAGTCAGATATTGACGCCACAGAAGCCCTCCTGGCTCGAATGCCCTCGCGCCGCAACAGCCGCGTCTCCCCGACACGGCGCGCGTCGATGCGTTCGGCGCGGTCTATGGCGGATGACGAGCGGACGGCCAGCAACGTCTCCGAGTCGGCGCGGAGTGCTATCAGCGTACCAACGCGCTCGGCGTCTGCGAGACGAAATAGTATAGGACCGAATAACCTGACTATCATCACCGATAACCGGGTGGGCACCTCTTCGTCGTCGAGCAGCAGCGGGCACACATACTCCACCGCCAAGACAACCTTCAACGCCCTGCAAGCCGAGGGTCCCTCGCTGCTCCTTCAGGGCCAGCGGCCTCGCAACGAGCACGACGACGACGAAGAGGACTTTGTACACATCCCCAGCAGTCCCAGCAAGCACAAGCCCCGCAGATCACTCGGGTGGCTCGGCAGCCTCCGGCGCGTCTTCAGCAGCGGCGTCAACAACAACTCGTCAGACTCGAGCGACCACGAGAGCCCCCGGAGGTTATCCCTCGACCAAGTCAGCTCGGACTACGAGCCGCGGCTGGTCGGGTTATCCGGGATCGGGGGCGCCGAGCTCCTGCGCAGGAAGCAGGGCCGGCACGACTGGGACATTGACCAGAAGTCGCTCGACGAGTGGGATATCGAGAAGGCGATTGAGCAGCGGCTGGTGCAGGTCATGTTCACGGTGCCCAAGGAGCGGCTGCGGGTCGTCAACGCCGAGATTGAAAAGGAGGAGGAGGCGATCCTCGTGGACCCGGATAAGGACGAGATGGAGGGGCTCGACGGAGCGGATCTGGAGAAGAGGGCTCTCGCGGAGGAGTATAGGGATAAAGGCAAGGGCAAGGAGATTGCCCTTGACGACGATGACGAAGAAGACCTGGGATCTCGGAGGGGCTTGTATGCGCGGAGACCCGAGTCGCCGAGCACGGGGTCGCCGGTGCGCGGACGGAGGTTATTACACCTTCCACCGCCGAAGGACGACTCTGGGGGTTCTTCTCATGGCCACGATCACGACCACCCGCTGCCGAGCCGGGAAGACTCCGCGGAGCCCCGACCGTCGCTGACGCTTCGCACGGCGGAGGTCGTTAGCGTGGCGAGGCCGCGGACGAGGGTGCTTGAGATGGTGGAGAACTTTGAGTCGCGGAGCAGGGAGACCAGTCCGTCGCTCGGCTAGGTGCCGGGCGATGATGTCAAAGGACGTGGGGATTTTTCCCTGTTTGACTCGTTTTCTGCCGTGGGACCTGCTGCGTCGGCGGAGTCTGGATCAGGTTCTCCTGATGTCTGATTAGAGGGAACCAAGGGGTTTCTGTTGGTGTTACATCAGTCATGCCTTTGCCTTCTTTTTCCCGGGTCTACAGCGTTATCTGGAGTTTTCGAGGCGTTTGGTTTTATTGGATGGATCCTCATCCGCCGTTCGTTCCAAACATGGGGGCTATTTGGGGCTCATGATATGTATGTGTTTTTGGGTGTGTATGTGTGAAATGGGAAAAAGGGGGGGGGGGAGACCGCAACGGTGTGTATGTATACATGGAAATGTCTGGGAGTCTTCTTTTGGACTGGGAATAACTTTGTCCTTCTGCCCCGTTCGGCGTGACGGGATCTCGGGGGACGGACAAATCATGGGAAATTTTTAGTGTGAGGCGAGGCAAATTTGCGTTATCTTGTGTTTAGTTTACAAACAGCGGAATTTCGAAAGCGTACCTCCCGTCACCACTGTTTTTTTTTTCTTCATGCAGACCCAAGTCGACTTCTGACTCTGAGTGAGAAACGTTTTGTCTGACTCTGTTCCAGCAAAGTGGGCGCGGGTATTGAACGAAGCATCAGGCGCTAAAATGCTGTCGCTTAGGTCGAGCCCAGTACACGTTTGAATCAACAGTATCGGAATCAACCAAGGTGGAAAAGTTAGTAAATGTGTGTGTTCATTCCCACCTAGCTAAATGATGTGGTATCTCGTAAAGAAAAACAAATAAACGCCGATTTTTCCTATGCATTGCCTCCCACCTTGAAATCCCCCAAAAAGACCAAACTAACCCTCAAAGCTCATAGTCATGAAAGGGTTCCAGCAGTTTGTCTTAGACCGCTGACTATTATCCAACGTAAAAGCTGTCGCCATCTGTGACTTTTGTTCAAGAATAAAAATCCTATATACATGGCTTGGCCTAAAAGGCCTGGCCAGGCCCCGGCTGCTGGTCATGCGTCTGATTCCCGTACGGATGGTTGGCATGCGGTTGTTGCTGACTGCCAAACGCCTGGTTCTGGTATGCTTGTTGCTGGTGCGCCTGCTGCTGAAGGGCTGGATGTCCGTAGGCGCCGTTCATCGGCGATCCGAGAACGGGACTCTCCGGCATGATGGAGGCGGCTGCTGGGCTCTGTGGTGGTCCCCAGAGCGCTTCTCCTACCCTTTGCTGCGTCAAATCGCGTGGACCTGCAACACCCAGATTTGCTGGTGCTGCCGGCCCCGTTCTTCCCCATTCGCCGTTGCTGGGCCCTGGATTTGCCGGGTGTACTGGCGTCATGCCCGTCTGCTGTTGGAAGCTCTGGTCTTGGTAGGGCGAAATTGGCGACATGGGCGACAAGGGGGACACCGGGCGCGCGGGACGGCGTGGCGGAGACATCTGCGAGGGATTCGGTTGGGCGTGGGCGATGAGGCTGTCGCTTTCGTTACCAGGGCGCTGGGGTCGTGGAGGTGGTCGCGAGGGTTGCAGGTATGTGCTGCGGCGGAATTCGGTAGCTATTGGAAGGTGATCGGTGCTCTTGACACCGGCGGGATGGTACGCCGTGTCTCCGCTCTTGTCGAGGTCGTCCATGTCGAGGCTGGCTGCGGTCTTGTAGCTAGGGTCCTCGTGGCGGCGCTTGACACCGCAAAGCAGCCAGCGCATACCGCGGCCGAAGGCCTTGACAAAGTCCCATAGGTTAAGGGCGTCTCCGACAGCCTTTAGACCCATCCATCCGCCGGCGGGGGCCGTATGTACGTTTTCGCGGAGGGGAGCATGGCTGTCTCGAGAGTCTGCGGACGGGTAGTATGTAGTTTTGGCGCCCGGGACATAAGGGGCGTAAGGGAAGGCCCAGAGATGGAGGAGGGCGAATAGTGCCATTTCGAAACACAGAAGCAGGGCGGGAATGCCGACTTTGATGTCCGGGTAGGCCAGGACTTTGTTCGGGTGGACAAGGTCGAGCGTCGAGGTGGCGAGGGAAATGCAGGTGACCTGCCAGAAAGAGAAGAAGACCACAAGCTTGATGGCAAGGACCTTGAGGAAGGGTGAGTGCTCTTTGAGGGGTTCTCTCATCTGGACGTAAAACTGAATGACGGAGTACATGGCAATCGTGACGGCCACACAGTTGATCGAGATGACCTGTTCTTGTTAGTCAAGGCATCCGCATGGTTTAGGGGGGCAAAGAAGGCATACCCAGATGTGAGCAAAGACTGGGTTGTTTGAGCTTTCGCAGTAGCGGTGGAAGTATTGGGTGACGACGGCCGTGACAGTCATGGCGACGCGGATAAAGACGTAGTGATATACACCAATCCAGATGACGTTGAACCAAGTCAAGCCGCTTTTGGGCGTGCGCCAGGGTCCTCTCTGTCCTCCACAGCACTTTGCAAACCAATCGAGAGGCCAGACCCAAGGCTTGATGGGGTAAAGATTGCGGAAGTAGTCTTTCTGGGTATGAACATCTGGGGCGAGGTAGTGGCACATGAGCGAGAAGAAGGATGCGATGGCGAAAGCCTCATAGCAGTCGCTCATGAGCTGGAAGTAGACCGCGTGCCAGTAGTACCAAAGCTGAAGAAAGGACGAGGCGGCGTAGACGGGGACCATGAAGAGAATGCGGATAATCTGACGCTGCTCGCGTGGCTTGGTGTAGTTGATAGAGTGCATGAAGACGAGGTAGAAGGATAGGCATATTGCGATGATGGTGCAGGAGCCGGCGATGATTAGGGCGAGGTCGTGGAAGGTCAGGGGGCCAGCGATGAGGATCTCGGAGCCGGGAAGGACTTGAGAGAGAGAAGAGGGCTTGTTAGCTTTCTTGCACAATCACAATGTCTCATGAGATTTGGATTGGGGGGTTTCAGGGTCGAGTGACATACTCCTCAGCTCCTCGAGCGTTGAATTACACGTTAAATTCATGGCGACGACAACTCAGCACCGTGCCGAGGGTGACCTCCGGGTTACGGGGTATCGTGTATGGAACGGAAGGCCCGGAGAGTATGGCAGCGCGGTACGGGAAGAATACAAGCGGCGTGGGATGGAGCAGACGATGACGATGTCGGTGTGGATGAGGGCGGTGGGTTGGGGTTTAACGGTTGTGCCAAGACTGGTGCGCTGCAGGAACAGAGCGGATGCCGGTCTTGGCAGAGCTTGCTCGCCTCGTGGCTCTGGACTGCGATCGGGGCGGGTCGCGTGGTCGCAAACGGGCTCGAAGAGAAGAGGAAAAGGTTGAATTTCGTGTTCAAGGCGACAGAGTCGTATTCCAGGATGGCTTCCTCGTTATAATTCTACCGGTTCAAAGCGACCTTCTCCCTTCAATTCGCGCCGTGTCTCTCCCTCTGAGACGAGTATGTTTGTGGGTTTCTGTGGGTGCTAGAAGATCGTGGCCGAGTGGTTCAAAGGGGATGTCTTTCCCCAGTCCGCGCCCAGTAATGTAGTCGCACGTCGATCCTCCTCTTGCAAGATTCCACAAAAATATTAACGGTCCGTGGCGCAATTACAGCTGGGGATTGTTCCTTTTCGTCGTCGGTCGAGGTTCTGGGTATCGTTTCGGTTTTCGTTATCGGGAGTGCCGTTGAATAAAATACAGGGTAGGTAGTATGAAGAAGGTAGATGGGACAATCGACGGAGGATTCCCGCGGCCAAGAAGCAAAAAAACAATCAGAGCAAGGTAGAATCAGAAGAGTAGACAGACGCGCACCAAGGAGACGGCCGTTGTGGTGAAGGGATTTGGAAGGAGGGAAGAAGAATGACGAAAGCGCAGACTTGGAGGAGGGGGGGAAATTGGCGAGAGACATACAACCCGTCGCTCAGGAGGTAAGCAAGCAAGCAATGGGCATGCTTCCCTCCTGCAGCTGTAGGAGGTACTCCGTGACTTGGTAGGGGACCAGGGGTACCGGGTACTTCAAGGTGCATTACCTAAAGTAAGGTGCTATCCGTAGCGTAAGGGCAAGACACTGGAAAGAGTCCGGGGCCGTTTGCCAAGTGGCTGAGTGCCAAGGGTCAACGACGGAGCGGACGCGCTAAGATTACAGGGCCGCTGACGACGGCGGCATCCAGTCAGCAGCGAGATCCCTCCCGCCTCCGGGACAACGCAGCGCCGCCCTTCAGGGGTTTCCCCTTCACATGGCCCTTTCGTCTCGACTTTTGGGCTACTCAGCCGTACCAAAGTACGCAGTACACAGCCGTGGCACGCGTGGAACAGCATCATTGTACAAGTCCACCTCACCAAATCCCCATTGTCCAACATCGGATGCTCAATGCAAAAGAGCGTCACCGCCTTGCTATGATCAGTGCCGGTTACCGAGAATATCTATTTGTGTCATTATCTGCCTTAGATTGGGTACATCTACGCCACACTTCTACCGTCGCGAAATCAACATCTTTAGAGTAAGGTATCCGTACGTCGTATGGGCAACTGTGAACGCGTCACTCGTACGGGGCAATGTCATTACCATCTCTTATTTCAATCTTTTTTTCTCTCTCCGTACGGAGCACTGCGACGGGTCATGAACAGGGATCCAATGCCAAACAGCCGGGCTCCCTCTTCCCCTTCCCTGGGCCCCTTCCTCAAATCTTTTCCCTCCCGCGCGGCGTTTTAGAATTCGGAAACAAAGGAGAGCAGATTAAAAAAAAATTCGATCCCTGCTTATTTTGCGACCCAAGGCTTGGATTGGAGGCTTGAACGAACAGCACAACAAGACCAGCTCCCACTCGTTACCTATTAAAATCCCCGATACGACCACTGCGTATGGGATGTGCAGCGGGTGCGCACGCACAGCGGCACGATGGATTTTGCCCGCCATGCACTGATCTTTATTGATGCAGGGACTCGGCCTCGATCAACCTCAAGCACACTCAATCAACGTCATTCATTTCGTCCGAGCCATCTTTCAGTCTCCTGCACAGCAAAACTCTCCGTCCTCCTCGCCGCCGCCAGCGGCTGATCAAACACACGGCCCATCGCATTGAGACGAACACCGGACGGACTGACAGATGCGACGTCACAGGCCTCCCAAAGAACGGGGGAAACCCGATGCAAGAGAGAAACCACCTTCACATTTCCCTTCCATCGCGAATTCTGCCTCACTCATACTATGTATTAATTACCGCGGCTCCGGGACCACGACGACGAAGCAGAAAAAGTCAATGCCAACGTGCCAAGCCCGCCCCCATGTTCCATATTTTGTTCCTGGAGACGCGACGACATCCCACTTTCCGCACCTCTCCGCCGTACAGATACCCGATACAAAGTCCCATCTCAGAAATACTTTCTGTCCATACCTATGTGAAGGAGGCTATTCCCACTTTGTCAGCCACAATTCAGGCGTGGTCGTCGTATACCATACAGCCCTGGTCGACGGTACCATGGTTCTCAGTCCCAGGCCCATCTCTTTTTGGCATTTCCTCTCCTCTCTATCAAAAATACGAGTCAAACCAACATTAGTACCTGTTCGTATTTCTCGTATACGAATAACCGACCGCGTATTTCTCTTCCATCAAACTCACCAGTATCCTCTGCACAACATATCTTAGTATCCAACTACAAACACAACAAATGCAGCCTGCCATTCATCACCCATGCGCTATTCATGATCCTTTGTTTGTTTCGGTACGTACCCGCCCCTTTCACTCTTACCTTACCTATGTTCAATGTCTCTCACACCCGAAACTCAGTTTCGGCTGGGACTTTGTGCCACCAACCTAATACGCCCCCATCTCGAACAGTTACCTAGGTATCTCATTGCTCTTCAGCCCCAAATGACCGCCCCATTCCCCCTCATCCGGTTTGTTTCGAAACATGCAGCCTCCCATCGATCCATTAATTCCTTCCCTCGCGCCCACGCTCAATGAAAGTATGCTTATCACACTTAAACACGGACGCCTCAAAGCCGCCATCAGATCCTCGGAGAAAATTCAAACACATCGCACTTGATTCCCGTCGTGAAATAGGGGATGCTCACGGAGGTGAGGGGGAAAATAGTGCCACTATCGACGCCTCCTTCCTTCGAAGCCCACCCGCCGAGGAACACGTCCGATCAGGAGGAGACTAAGGCTCCTAGTGCAGCCAGTCCGCTCCAAAATTCTGCACCACTAACTATTTTGCGCATGACGCCAGTCCGTCCGCCTCGATTGAGCCTCATCTCAAGCCTCTGATCAAAAATATCAGGAAAAAGGGGAAAGATCTACGGCACTCGGGACACCAAAGTGAACGGCAACGCAAACCAACAAACACAACACATGGAATCATCAGATCACTACCAAAGAGGGTCTCCCAAACTTATCTACGAGTTGCAATATGTGACGAAGAAGCAGACGAAAGACGGACTTTACCATCACCAAATCCGTCGGAGAAGTCAGCATACCTAGCTCAGGCATGTGAATTGTAAATCCACAATCTCCGTATGAAAAACACTCCAATTCTTTCTCCATTCATTCCATCCACACACACACACACACCCTCCGAATCCAGATAATCAGATCATTCAAACCCACTCCGAAATCCACTCCTCCTTGTCCTCGCATCCAAACATTACGCTAAGCTTTTCCGCAAAGCACCCACCTATATCTAATGAAACAGCAGCACCTAGGTAAACCATCTAATCACGTCCACCAACCTGCCAGTACTGCCCAAAAACAAACCCTTGCGGCCAAAAATTACCAATGACATCAACAGGTATCCGTAGACCGTAACCAACCAAACATGACATTGACGGTATAGTTATCCGTATTCATAAGGGCCTCACGGCCTATCATCTATGGGATTTCATCAGAGACTCAGAGCAGCAGTCCACCCCACATCTAAAAGTTGCGATCGACCGCGCCCTGCTTCCGCCCCATCCATCCCCGGCCGTGACCTATCCGTACCTCTTCCGACCCTCTATCTTCTTCCCTCGCTCTCTACCACACTACTACTGTACGTAACACAACTCCAAGTTTTCAGGTTTCCTCTCAACGCACAAACAAAATCCTTTCGGGCAACCTTGTCCTCCAACGCCGGCTCCAATGCTGAAGTAGGCTTTACGCGAAGAATCGCAAGCAATAGAGAGTCTGAATCCCTGCGCCCTGAGCCTTGTGCCCATTCGTGGCTCATTCATGATTCATCCAACATGTGTTCCGTCCACCGTTACAACGTCCACCCCCGTACTCCCGCATCCGGTATGCATACACACTCGAGTCCCCGAGCCTTTTCCTTGCCGGTCCCGGTTCGACCTAGCGAGAAGTTCTCATGGATGGTGCCTGAGATCACGGCGTTTGTATTCATGTGAGATTCACGCTATCACTTATTGTACCCATATGGCGAAGACATGCATCATTTGTACGCGTTCGATTGTTATTATGATTGTCGCAACTAGCTACAGAACTTTTCTTTCGCTCCAGTGACCATTGTGCACAGTCTGCTGTTCGGTCGCCCAAGACATCCGGTGACAGGCTACACAGCCAGTCACCTTGACATGAGGTCTCCGTCTTGGGCCCAGCTCGACCAGCCTCGTGCAACCTCCGCAGTCCCGGGTCACTCTATTACGTGTCGTGGATGCATGGTCACCCACAAATGTGTGCCCAATAGAAAGAGGAATGGTGCCAAAGTTGCTACCATTTGTAACCAATCTCACCCATCCACCCGTCGTCGATTTGTCCAAGCCGTTTCGCTGTTGGCCCATGGCCCGCTTGTGTATGTACAAATGCCGCCGTCGTTGTACCCTAAGAATCGTAGCCCGACTCTCGTACCGGGAAAGCAGGGCTATTCGTCTATGATCACTTGGCTCGGCCTTGTGACAAAACCCACCGATGTTGAGGTTCGCCTGTCGGCTGCCGAGCTCTCCCAAACCACCAGTCGAAAGGGGAGACAGAGAATTTGAATTATGGCAGACGTCGTCCTCTGCGTTCGTGTTGCCGATGTGATGGGTTCGTGTTCGTGCTCCGTGGCCTGATGCCCATAATGTACTGAGGCGGATGTCGATCTCAACTGATCAACCTTATCACGCCCGGTGTTGTCGCGAGGGCCCCCCAATCCAGAATCCTTCTATGCAGAGTCGTGAAATGAATGGAAACGCCGTCCTGGTATCTCAAAAACGCAATGCGAAGACCGAAAATTGGTACCTGGACCGAATTCGTGTACGTCGTAAACGAGTGTATGACATCTCGTTGTCTTGGTCCGCCGGATCATTCTATCGACTTTCATCAAGTGTCAGGATCCGGATTGGTCGCCCGCAAGACTGGCTGGTGAACCTTGCGGGAGTAATCTTGGTCATCGCGTAGGGTATTAATACTCTCTGCACTCTTGTTGTGCACGTAGAGGCCCCTCGGGAGAGGGTCGAGGCGAGGATCGTGAGCAAGAAGGCGGCTTCGGCGATGGTCGCTTGAGGCGTCGGGGTCCCATCGTCCTCCATCAACAGTGACAACCATTTCGGGGTTTCGTGGCGAGCCGGTCATACCAGCGGAACTACCACGGTGGCTGGGCTCGTCGTATTTGTCGTTCTCGTTTTGATGTTGTCTCCGACGTCTGAAGAACAAGAAAAGTCCCAGTCCTGCAATGGCCACGACCGCAGCAATCACACCGACTACGATTCCAACAACAGCACCGGTGCTGGGTCCATTTGACGATGATTGGTTGCCGGGCGTCAGTTCGGAGGCACCTGTCGCTCCCTCGGTGCCCGTGGCAGTCGGCGTGACGAAGATGGTCCTCACGGTTCCGTCGGCTGTCACCGTTTGAACTGTCGATCTCGGTTTGCTGCTACTCGAAGTCTGGATACTCAGTCAGCGTTTGCTCGTGTCAGTGACACACCCCCTCATTTATCAAATGCAGGTTTACGGGCACGGCATGTTGTTGGGACTTTTGAGAGCATACAGATGTTGTTGACGTAGTCGTCGTTTCCGGGTCGGGCGTGACTGTGTTCTGAATTGTCTCAGTTTTTACTGTTGTGATGACTTGAACGGTTGTTGCAGGCGGGGCCGGAGGGGCCTGGTTTCCAGACGATTAAGCCAAGGCATCACACGTGGTGGAGGTGAGACGATGGAGTCTGGGGATGAGGTTCGGGATCGTGTAGGGGATGGAGATCACGCAGAATCACACATGCAATTCACGATACATGGCTGAGGGGATTGTACTCACTTGTGTGGTAGTGCTGGCTGCTGCCTTGGACGATGACGAGCTGTCACTTCCGCTGCCGGCGGTGCTGGTGGGAGTTTTCGCCAGCGTCAGGTATCCGTAGTAGTTGGGTCTTGAACCGCAGTGCTCGATATCGTAGCCGGGACATATATCGTTGCATTTGTCGTTCACATCGGCTTCACTGGACGCGGCCGGCGCGACATCAGAGCACCAGCAGGACTGCCATTGGACAATGGCAAAGGCGTAGTTCTTGTCTCGACAGAAGTCGGTGCATAGTCCGTTCGTCTGCCATGTGCTGAGATCTATTGTAGAAATGAATTAGTCACTGTATGCAGGTAGGGAGGGGAAGACGAAGGCTGAGCTGTTTTGAGGACGTTGAAAGCCTCACGTAGCGTTGCTGTATCATGTCTTCTTAGGAATTTTCCAACGTACTTGCGCTCATGGACGCCGTGTTCGTATTAGAGCAAAGGTTCTGCGTCAATTGTCGAGGCATTAGGATTTCGGGTTCCGGCGCAGCCTGTGCCATTATCGCACATGATGATAGCGCCAAGGCAAAGATGCCCAAGCATCTCGTCGTTCGTTCGGTGAAAGTCATGATAGATTCGTCTCGATACGCGATTGTACTGAAAGATTTTCGGTCAGCATAGATATTCGAGATTGAGGGGGAAGAAGTAGTTTTAGGTTCACGAAATAACCTCGGGACCAATGGCTGGGCTTCTCAAGACTCTGTACTTACACTTGCTGAAGTCAGACGCTCACGGGGCTGACATCTGACGTCTGGGTCGGTCGGTGGGCGGCGGGTGGAAAGGTTAAAATGTGCTCCCAAAGGTAAGATGCTGTGCCTGTCCTACACGACCACGCAGGCAAGCGGGAGACCGCAGGAATCGTCGACGAGGACTTTCACTGTCGTCCGCAACTGGTACCAACGTCGAGGATCGTTTATCGTTGCTCGAAACTGGAAGGGTGAAGGCCGCAAAATAGGTGCCGACTCGAACGAGGTTGAGTTCGGGAGGTGGGAAGAAGAGAATGGGAAAGCAGGCCGTGGCGTTTGGTTCAAGATTTGTTGGCGCCAGGTGTGGATGGGGAAAGAGGGCGAAAGGGTCCGGATGTAAAACCCAAGAGTGAACGCGGCGAATAATTACTGGCAGCCGAGAGTAGCCAAGCACCGATGGACCAGTGACTGAGATGATTGCCCCTAGAGACAGCTAGCGCGATGATTGAGGATAAGAATTGGGGACCTTTTGAGACAAGAGCAACGAGTCGACCGGGTGCGCAAGAGTCCGAGTATAATTATGGTCCTCCTTCTTTTTAATAATGAACAGCGTCCTTGTTTCCTCGATTAAGGTGTGGCCTGAGGGTAAGGGATGCGCAGGGTCTGTCAATCCGTCAGGGCTGATGCTGACTTTGTCGTCCAGGAGGTTGTTGACCTGACTGTGATCTGGTCGTGGTCCGGATGGTGAAGGGGAGGAGAGGAAAATGAGGAGGAGGGAAGGAGGAGAAGGTGTGGAGGAAAGAGGTGAAGTGAGGGCGATGATGGCGAAGTGGTGATGGTCAGGCAGCCCCGGGTAGAAAAGAAGCAGGCGCCAAGAGGAAGGAAGCGAAGGGAAGGAGCCAAGCCGCAAGAGCAGGGAAGAAAGTGGACAAGCGAGCGAGCGAGGTGGAATTGGTGGTTGGTGCCGAGCAGCAGAAGCAGCAGAATGCAATTCGTAAGGTATTAACCGGTATCTGCAGCTACAACGGCATCGGCAACAGGGCAAATGCAGCAGGCTAGCAGCGACAGTACCTTAGCTAGAAGTAAGACCCAGGACCCAAGCAAGCAAGGGCCAGGAAGGGAAACGAGAGACTGGGTGCAGGTAAGAGCTGCAGCGGAGCGACTGTGGTGGTGTATGGAGTATTCCCTCTCTGTATCTGTATCTGGACGGAGTACGAAGACTGCGTAGGTACGAACTCAAAGATTTGTGAGCTCTCTCTCTCGCTTTTGCCGGGGGATGCTTGCTTCACCAAGTTCACCAACAGAAACAAAGGCGGAAGAAGAGAGCGGGTGGGAACACTAGGAATAGTGTATTCGTAAAGGAAAAAAAGTTGACGTTAATGACAAAAAAGGATGAGGGAAACGAATGGAGTCTAGCTAGGCAGGCACACCGTAGGCTGAAGAACAGGCAAGGAAGAAGAGAGAAGGAGAGAAGATTCCAATATGGAAAAAGAAGGTGGATCGAGGAAGATGAGTTACAGGTAAAGAGGCAGAAGCCAGGTCACGGCTGCGGGTTATTTTCTGAGAGCGAGAAAAGGTAGGGATTGGGGATGGGGGGGCGTGTCACGGTGGCTACGGATACCGTGGATGATCATGAAATGGCATGGGCATGGGGAGTATCAGTAGAAATTTAGAATGGCACAATTAGGAAATCCGAGGAGGACGAGGGGGTGAGGGATTAGACGCTAGAGACAAGACGGTGATGGAGTGGATTTCTTGGGATGATGGGATGGCAACTGTCCGTGTGGAAGACGAATGAGGCGAGCACGAGCCGAGCAACGACCACCAAAAGCCAAGAACGACGCACGCAGCAGCAGTCACTGGCAGCACCTGCCTGCCAACAGCACCAGGAAAGCTGCAATATTGGAACTGGAAGGAAAGCCCAATGGGCGGGTGGTTGGAACTTGCCTTGCAGAAGGAGAGGGAAAAAAAAAAAGAAAAAGTGGATTTGACGTGACTGGAGTGGGGCCATCAAACCAGGACCAGGCAGGAAGGACACGACCCCATTTGATTGTGACCAGGACCAGGAAGGAACCAGGACTGAAGGGTGGGCGGTTCTTGCTTCCACAGTCCACACATCTCTCCTCACCTCAGCTCACCTCGATCACGTTCTCTAGTCTCTCTCTCTCTTCTCTGTGTGATTCTCTTACAACGCTCATCCGTATTACTTCCGCTCCCATTTCAATCCCAATTGCACCCAAGAAAAAGAGGCCATCCCATCCTTCATCCGATTGGACGTGCCAATGCCAGTGCTCTTTTCTCCCAAGTATCAGAGTGGAACACGACAGCTGAGAAACCCAATAGCATGACCAAGTGGATCATCTCACACATGTTGTGCGTTGCGTCCGCGTGCGAGCTTGCGAATGGCCCGCCAGAGACAAACTCGATGCTGGTGGCGGTCGATGGAACATGCTCATAGTACCTCAAGCTACGAGTACTCTACTGTACTAATAAGAGACGCCAGAAGACATAGCAAAGGCCATCACCAGGCACATGGTACACAAGCATGTGTGTAACGACGTTGCAGCTTGACCGTTGCATTCGCATCCAATCCGGATCAGTGGACGGCCGGCCGGCCATGAGCCCTGCGATTGGGATAGGAGCAAGTGTGCCTCCTGCCTGTCTTGTGAAAGCCGCGAGCTAACAAAGATGCAGAGAGCGATATAGATGTACCAACTATGCCACTTGTGTCCAACTGCATAACGAGCCTTTTCTCGCGACGACACAACTTGCACAACGACAACCAAGTGCGAGTCCAAGTCAATACTTCGTCCTCAGCAGTCAGCACCAAAGGCACCTCTGATCTTTTAGCCCTGCTTATATGATGCTCGCCGACCCTTCGCTGTCCTCGCCATCGTGGACCTGGTTTCCCTGACTCTCCAAACTGCCCTACGGCAGGGGAATTAATTGTCTCTACACATCCGAGGGACAATCAGCGAGAGAGGTGCCAACCACAAACCCCTACCAATGGCACTGAAGTCGACACGACATCCCGGTCACAGCAGAATACCTAGCCCAAGGAGTCCCGCTTCGCGCGCGCCCGGCGCATCCATCCCGAGCTCGGCCTGATGTAGCTTAGACTGACTGTGGCGTCGTGGGCAGCGCACAGTTAGTCGAGCTTGCAGGGGTCTCGACGAACATCCAAATCAAACGCAGCATGCGGACGGACCGACAGAAGTGCCCGAGAACGAACCAACGATGCGGCTGTGTGAGTGGATGAGCAGACGCGGCGTCCGTCCATCTCAATCTTGCGTTCCTCCCGCCGCCGTATCGAAATGACTGAGAGTCTGTCAATCCCATCAATGCTGTCTAAGCGGCAGGCATTGCGGCGGCGACCAAATGTTTATTACCGCCGCCAACCCTATCCTTCTTCTTGTTAATGACCACAGTCACTCCCTCATCTTTGTTCTCCATCTACGCAGTTTGGGTCTCGGACTTGGATGAGAGAGAGACTCGAATGAGTGATGGATGATCTGTCACTCCCAAGATGCACCTTCAAGAACTTCCCTGCCCATCTACCCCTGCTCCTGTCACACCCCTGATCCCCTGAGCCCATGTTGAATGTCGTCACTCTCCACTATCAAGCTCCAGAAAGCACTGACCAGCAAGCGCTTGACTTCTTTCGTCTCTATGGTCGTTGATAGGTGGATCTGGCATGGCACAAAAACAACATAAAAAACAGCGATACGGATGGATACATTGTCTCTCTGGCCGCTTGTGCCGTGCCTGGCAACACAAACTAGACATGTTTACCCATGAGGCATGATGCCTGCATTCCTTGCCGTAGCCTGACATCTTCTCAGCTGCCTTCAGCGGTTGTCTCTGTCTCTCACCCAAAACGTCTCCCTCTTCCCCTCACCCAGAACCTCCAGGCTTTGCCCCAAAAGCTCCCCAACTCCGATACCCCAAAACCCCCGGCGCAACACAAGCTGAAGCCAAGCGCTGCAACAGCGACAGAGTTCTCCCCCACAGCGATGATCTCGTCGCTAAAACACCAGACATAAGCAAGGGTGGGCGCCTCCACGGATCCAATTTACACTGCCAACTTTGGAACATGCTATTTTGCTTTACCGCCCGCCCTCGCTCTCACTCATTCGCTCATTCAATCGGTGAGGGATGGATGGATGGATACCTTACTCGATCCGCCTCGAGTGAGGCTACGCACTCATTGAACACAACACACCGTGCCATGTGTGAATACGATGTCGGAGATGCGCGCTGCAGCGTCATGTTTGAGCCTTGATTGCAGTCCAATTCCCGCGGCTCCGGGGAATCCAAAAGCCTCAATGTGGTTGGACATTTCGACGTTTAATTCAACCCCTTCAATCTTGTTGCTTATCTTATTCCGCCCACTCTGCTGATTGTTCGCAAGAAATGTCTGAGTCGTGAATGCATCCACCACCAGACAGAAACCTCCACTTTGACATTTGTTTTGCGGATATTTCACATTTGCTTGTTCTTGCGTGCAGGGCGGCCACGTTTCGTCTGTCTCGTCCTGCTTTCTCGGTCTCTGGGGCCATTATTGCTGTGCCGAGAATACTTCATGCCACTCGTACTTGCTCGCTCTCATACTAATGACACCAGGTCTATCTCATTAGCATTTGGGTCTTCTCATCCTTCTGGCCGGTTGCTACCGTCTCCTCGTCTTATCCTCATCCGGCATTGAAGTCCTGCTGGTTCTCTGGTTACGAATTGGCTCTCAGTCACCTTTCACGGGCTATTCCCCAACCACATTGTTTGCAGTCACGCAGCCACGCTATACGAGGCCAGGAACACCATGGCCGGGGCCTCCGGTTGTTTCGGGGGCGCAAACGGCATCAATAACATGTATACTATATGATACTTTGCCTCACTTGGCCGTTGACATGGCGCCTGGACATCTCATTGATGCTAGGATACCAGCGAACGATCTCATCATGTCCCGAACTTCGCATACATACCTTTGACTCCCACCGCTTTCCGGTCTGTTTTTTGTACCTCTCGCTTGGTGTCGTTGCCCGCCCAGACGGGCTGACGCTGATAGACAAGTACGGTCTCGGAGCGGGTTACCCGGAGGCCAGAGCCCACTGGCACGCCGAGTCATTTCTGGTCCATTACACTTCATTCTGCCCGGTTCCCTCGGCTCACGTCCGTGATTCATCTACATTAGATACCAGACTACATTCATCTGCAAAGGCAGTCAGTCCAGCAGCCGGATCGCGTCGGTCGTTGTTCTCGTCATGGAACTGTTACTGTCCCACGTTCCCACACCCACTCACACCCACCAAACACACCAAACACACCAGTTCAAATTCACCGTACATGTACTCGCCTGGCGCGCCGATAACAGCATAGCAGCGCGACGAAATGCATGTTAGCGTTGCCGCTACTATGAGAAAAGCCCCCCCCGTTGCAATCCCCCCGTGCCCCCCTCATGGCTTGAGCCGCCGCATCAGGTTACACCCTCAACGCTCTCCCTGGCTACCGCACCTTATTATCTTGCTGCAAAGGGGTATGTCTCCTTTTGCTCGTTGGGAACCATTGATTTTGATTTGTGAGCATCGTCAAGCCATCCCCTTCCCAGGGCAGGAGCACCAGCGCCAAACATATGCGGCAGTGCTTTACAGACTTGGTTATGCTGCTTTGGCTCTTGGGCCGCTTTCTGTGCGGTGTGTGTGCCTGCCACTGTCACCCTACAAGTTATTCTGCCTTGGATTAACACGCTTGTCATCCCGGTCTCTTCATTCCATCCCATGTCCGGTAAATCGAAGCTATCGTCTGTCGTACAGAAAGGAACGACGGACGAAATACTCAGCATCCCGGCTTCTACCACCACCAAAACGGTGTATTCCGTAGAGAAACCTGGTGAATCCATTACCATGGGTATGTTGGAGAACTCTTAACCCCCATTTGGCATCGCTCGAGGCAATGGTCGCATGCATCCAAACGACCGGAGCCGCAGGGGTGGCGGGCAAGCTTCAGTTCTAACCTCTGGTACCATGGTAATGTCGAAACATCAGTCAAGATGCGCCACCCGGGCAAAGAGGCAGAATATTCCGGCACTTGTTTTCCAGAACCCCGCCACAAGCAGTAGTTGGTCCAGTTGTTTTGCGGGCTTCCGGAGAAATAAACACCTGCTTCTGTTTGGTATTTCTCGACAGAAGAAAAGGACGGATGGCTGGGTGACGATGGACTAGGTGCCACGGTATTCCCCGTCGCTCATCCATCCCACCACCCCCGGAACGCCGAAAACCTTCAAGCTCGCGCCCGCCTGAATCTTCCAATCGAGACCGGGGCCCCATTGACAAACCTCGCCGACCTTCGGCAAGACTCACTCATATGCGCTGCCCGGCCTGCCCTATGATAGATTCCGTCAAGGCGTGATCACCTACATCGCATAATGATATTAACAGTCGGGCACACCAGCGGAGAACTCAAGCCAACATCAAGTTAGTCTGACCTCCCCATGACTGAGCATGGGCACGATTTATCACCACATGACGAGCTTCGACTTCGTATTACCAACCTCGTGGTTTACATCAGATGCATCTACATCTGATAAACAAAGCCTCCCGGAAGAAAGAGGGGACCAATTATGCCGTAGAGGCCACGCCATTTCGGCACGAATCGGGCCTCGTGCCGCAAAACCGTATGCGCGAACGCGGCGCCGGATCCGGGGGGTGGTTTCTCTCTCTTGCCTTAACAGTCACTAGGTGTACACAGGGAGTTACAAATCCGTGGAATGGTTTATTGCACGATATTCCTGCTCATGGCTTCACCTTTTATTTAAGATGCGGGTCAGGTTTATGGGTGTGTTCTGCACTTTGCCCATGCATTGAAACTTTTGGTCGCGGACGGAGTTGTCAAACCAACAAGGCCGAACTGCTTCCGCATGCTTCCGCAGAGAAATCCATCTGCTCCGGCCCCGGAAGGATCTCGAAAAAAATAAAAAAATAAAAATAAAAAAAGTCAATTCAGCCACCTCTAATGAATGCGGAGTCGGCTGCGGGGAGCAGAGGCAGCGAACAGGCTACTGCCTGCGGTAAGGTAGGTGTGCAAAAGTGACAACTTGACAAGGTCCTACCTGTAGTCGACCGATGGCAGCAAAGAAACAAGATTTGGTTTCCAAAGGCCCGATAGTCGCGGCGTTGCCTCCGTACAGGGAACAAGGTGGTTTTGGCCTACCATTTCTGATTCTTTCTTCCTGTTCAGTTTCTTTAAGCTTTCAATCCCAGTCCTTCGCACTATTCAGCAGCTGCAGTATTGAAACGATGGCGGCAGCGCGAAGAAGATCGCAGACTCGTTCGCACTAATGGACTCCGGAGTCTCTGTATCCCGAGTACTGGTCACCTCTTGGGTCTTCTTGGCTCTTCTGCAAATCGGTGTACCCGCCAAGCGAGACGTCGTGCGCCGTTTGCCGTTCATTATCGCGACTGCATGTATGCATGTACATCGTAGAGAGGAGGGAGGGGACGATCTTTCATGGAGGCTCTTGTTGTCGAAATCGCAGGGACCTACCCTCTTGCGCGCGATTGGCGAATGGCTTTTTAATGATGTGAACGATGAGCGGTTCCCTCCCTTCTCTGTGGTGGTTGCAGACTTGATGGTGGGTTGTATGCAGCGCGACGCCTGCATACGAAAAGGGATGGGGTTGGGTTGCGGAAAGATTGGGGGGATACGAGGCGCGATTCGGATCACATGAAGCCGTCGGGGGCGGGATTGGAAGTCTTGGGAGCTGGGAGCATACGGCGGTTCACCCAGAAAAGTCATCTCATCTTTTTTGTGTTGTTTCCACGGGCGGCAAAAGTCCTCGGTAATCAGATGTCTCTTCTCGGGGAGCGTCTTTTGATTCTCACCCGGTCTTCTCGTTCCTTGATGAGTTTCGTTGGCTTTGGGGGGGGGGGGTCGTTGCGATACCCTAGCGGCAGTATAGGGGAACACACGCGGAGAAGACGGCGGCGGCGGCGATTTGAAAGCCTCTTCTGTAGAGTCTAGCATCGGTTTCTCACTTTTACTCCACCCTCCACATTTACACCGTCCGTCCATCCCATTGTTCGAGATGGAAACCCTCTTCGTCGGGTTCGTGCGCCGCATTAGTTCTTGGCTACAACCTCTCCAAGCACCCAAGCTCCCCATCCCCCTCTATCCACGGGGGCTAGTGATGCAGGCCGCGAACACGGACCAAGATACGCGGTGCCGGGCTTTCGAGTTGAACTTGTAAGGAGCCACGGAGCATAGGCTTACGGTGTACTGTACAGTAGCAAATCTTTGAAGCCGGACGGGGAGCTAGGACGATGGAGTCCTGACGTGCTCGACTTACGGTTCTTGGAGGGGCCTTTCCGCGGCACGCTCTGCCGCCCATGGTATGCAGTACACAAGTGGCGAGAAAGGAGTCTTGACCGTCACATTGCAGTCCGGCACAGTCTGTTTGCTATCATGGCAATGGATGTTTCGCTTCAAGCTGTCATGATGGAAGGATTCCTCGACGTGTACAACTGTCTTTCGTCAGCGTCAAACCATATTCATCACTACCCAGTCATCAACTTGGCGCATCACAGTCGAGAGCGGCAGTCACACATTCAACCACCACCAGGCTGAAGGTGTTTTCCTGAAACCCGATGTTATCCTGTCAGTGTCAAAGAAAGGGCTCGTATTACAAGGTGCCAATGGAAACTGCCACTGTCACTGTCAAGATTGCGACTGTCTGACAATCCAATAAGAATTTAGCATATAGCTTTACTCACCTACCTTCAGGCTTCTTGCCGTTTCGTCTTGAGTCGGTGTGATTGAGCCTCCTCTTTTCTTAGTGAACGGTCAGTGCCAAAACTCTAAGGGTGTTATCGTCCGTCCGGGACGAGGAGCCTTTTGATAGTAAACTAAAAATATTTCCGGTTCATTTTTCAGCCTCACAATTGTAACCCTCTAGAGTGTTGACCACTGGTTGGCGAGTACTTCAACGTCAAGCACCATATATCAACATCATGAGGATTCCATGTATCAACAATACTTTCGCATCATGGCGCCATGATGGAGCTCGATCTTAGAATCGACGGGTACAGAGTGGTGTTCCCGCATCCTGCGAGAAGCGGAACATCCAAGCCTCTCTGTTCCAGTTGCTACCCCACGCCTGACCCCGCCATCCAGCCGCCGAACGATATAGGACCATCCATGGTCGGTACAGCCGTCTCTATGTGTTGATGAGATCTATCATCTATAGATTATCAAAAACAGACCAGAGGACAGAGCTTTTCTCACAGTGTAAGGCGGGTCACGTCATGTACGCATCCGCACAGGTGCAGCGTGACTGCCCGCTTTCGGTGGAGAGAGATGCTTGGTGAGCTTGGTGGGGGCGGCCAGCACCAGGCAGCGGTTATGTGCGTTGACAGGACAGGGCCTTGAGAGGTATTTGTGGTTCAATCTGTGCTTTTGTGGAATATGGTGGGTTTATTGATGAAAACAGAGAGGTTGGAGAGGTTCTTATTCACGATCAACTCAAGTCGGGCGACAGCGGTTGCGGCGGCGGGAGTCGAATCATGAATGGGTCCAAGAGTGTGCAGCAGTACCAGGTAAGACATGTCCGCGAGATGCAGATACAAACTATCTCGCGATTCGAAAGGTTTCGCAGATTAGAGTGTACCGGCCGAAAGAGTTAGAAATGCAGCGCGGGGGATTGCTTCCATCGATGATCAACGGTCCCGAGTCCCAACCACCTTGCCTATCACGAACGTGGGGGGATAAGTAACAAGATGCGTGACCATCCAGCCGGGGTGCCGGCATGCCGGCTGGCCGCGGTTGCATGTCTTTCTTCCAACAACTTGTTTTTGGCCTTGTTTCTTGTTTATCTTGTGCGATGTTACACGCCCGACTCACCGCATGTTCACGTGTGGTTTCACCATGTCCTCTGTGCGACGCTCTTCGAGTTCTGGGTAGATGAAGAAGTCTCGTGAAGCTATCGTCGAGGACAGGGGCATGATGAGAACACATGCACACAAGATAGAGGTAACAGAGAGAAAGAAAAGTAGGTCATGGCAATCGAGGCAATCGAAAGGTTATCCGAGGGCTGACAGAGGATTGGTTGGCAGGCCGAGCTGTCGTTATTTCGGCGGTGGCCGGGCCAGGATCGGCCGCGTGCTGCTCCCGCCGATGCCGCATGCGGGGCAGAGCGTTGCCCTGTAATAGTACGGTTGTGCCGCCGTGACCTACGGGCCCTGGACAGTGGACGTTATGTGCCGATCCCTTCGTCTTACCGCCTGTCGACTATCTAAGTAGCCAGTGGCTTTGAGATATAGTATTTGTACCCATGGGACTAGTATCCGAGCTTGGCACAGTCGTACACGATGCTGATATCTTCGTGATGGATTCAAACAACTTGCTTCACGTTTCTACCTCTTCTCAGATGGCTTTCCCCAATGACAGGATAACCCCTATAATCTCAGGGGCAACCCGCAGAAAAGATGGTGGAGCGCTTTGAGCCGCCCGCGTCCCGCCCGGAGGCAAAGGCAATTCCGGAACAACTTTGGTGCGGTCTTCGATTCATTTTCATACGGCGCACGTGGGCCCCCTAAAGCCACGGTCCACGGCGGACGTCCAACGGAAACCAGTGACGTGACGGTCGACTAAGCTCTGAGGCTCACTCTCACTCTCACTCTCGCTTCTCACTCTCGAGTCTCCCTCAACAGTAAAAGCATCTGAACCTCACATGTCCGCGCCCCGTCCCCCTCCCTGAACCTTCTCTTTCTCTGACTACTTTCTTGGAGAGTGTGTGGGAGAAGTAAAGTGTGGGAAACTCGGTTTTGTTGTTTGTACATCATTTCTTCTTCTTCTTCTCGTGTACCTAATTGGACGTCATTTCCAAAGAACCGAGTCTCGGGCATATCCCCCTTTTCTTCAACGGTTCCAACGAGACTTTGCTGCCGAGCCTTGCGGGGCCACCCTCTCCGTGCCGGAGTCCTGAAGAGCACCGCACCGCGAGCCAGCCAAACAAGGTGCCAGGAGCTCCGTCATCCGCGTCTCACCCGAGAGAGGAGCCTCATCCGTGCATCGCGGACCTCTCGGATCACACCCCCCGTCCGCATCTCTGCATCTCAGTACAACCTCACTCGTCCCGCTCACTCATTCACTCACTTCAAACGAGTGTGTGTGTCCCTCACTCACACACTTACGCGTGCCCTGTATCACACACTCTCACACACACCCGCGGTTTATAGACCGCGGTGTAGCCTTCCAAGATGCGTTTCCACTGCATGCCCCTCCTCTACGTCCTCTCCTTCTTCCTACTCGTCTCAGCCCTCTTCTCCGTCCTCCTCTCACTAGCCCCCTGCTTCGTCAAGTCCAAGAACCACTGCTACCGCGGCTATGAATCCCACTACTCCTTCGACGTTGACAAGGCCGACCACGCCGAATGGATGAAGGCCATCCCGGATGAGGCCAACCTCACCTCACTCTCGATCCCGGGCACCCACGACACCCTCACCTACGACCTCACCAACCAGGTCTTCCAATGCCAGAACCACAACCTCTCGGCCCAGCTGCACGCCGGCATGCGCTACCTCGATATCCGGGGCCGCCTCGTCAACGACTCCATAGAGATCTACCATGCCTCCATGTACACGGGCCACTCCTACACGGAAGTCCTTCTCACCCTCTTCGACTTCCTCGACGACCACCCCAGCGAGACCATCGTCATGCGCCTCAAGGAGGAGGGCAGGCCCCTCGGCACAAATAGCATGACCTTTGAGGACGCCTTCAACTACTACCTGCACAACTCCACCGCCACCTCCCCCGGCGCCAAATCTCACTTCCGCAAGCACAACCCGCGCAAACCCTACCCGACCCTCGGCGCCCTCCGCGGCAAGATCTTTTTGCTGCAAAACTTCCCCTCCAAGGGCCCCGAGTCGCCCTACGGCGTCATCTGGGAGTCAGCCGACATGGTCCTGGAGGACCTCTGGATCATCCCCAACGTCGAGCATCTCTACATGAAGTGGGAGGCCGTCGAGAACGCCCTCCGCCGCGCCGCCACGGCCAAACCGCACGCTAACCGCGTGCTCTACCTCGCGCACCTGAGCGCCAGCGTCGGCGTGCTGCCCATCGAGGCCGCGGCAGGGAACCTGAACCGGACGGTGGCCGGCATCAACGACCGCACCGGCGACTGGCTCGCTGCGACGGCGGACCGGGGGGACAGCGGGAAGACGGGTATCGTCATTATCGATTTCCCCGGCAAGGAGCTGGTGGATCTGGTGCTGGCGCGGAATAGACCGCTAACGGACCGGAGTGCCGAATTGTGAGAGGCCCCGAATGTAGAGCTAGAAGTGTAACCTCACCCCTGGAGCGGATTTTGTCGTATATCAAGCGTAATACCATTGTTCTTTGATACTTCACCGTTGCTTGCCTCTCACCCTCTCCATGATTATCGTGGTCTTCGAACGTTACATCTATCTGCTCTACACGATTCATGCGTTTCCAGCATACACGCCCCTTCCACGTTGCGAAAACTAAGGTAGACTATGTTTCCACGTAGGCAAGACAGAACCACAATGCCCAAACCAGAAGCTGCATCAAAGACTGCTTCGTTATCCTTCTCGTCTCCCAGGGAGAACCACCAGACCGCCAGCCTTTCGAAAAGTTGGTAATAGCAAAGTGAAGTGAAAACAGCGGGATTTGGACGCCAAAGGCTCAAATCCTCAAAAGTACACTACGGGTGCGGGTAAGGGGATGGTTCGATGGTTGGTTCGTACTGTCTAGACGACGAGCCACGGCAACGGTTGAACCAAACGACAACTTCCTGACGGATACCGCTCCACTTTTCCCTTGCTCCTTTTCCCCCTCGCTCGCCGACCCGCCCGAGATGAGGATCTTCGCCGGGGAAAACGACTAGCGTCGGAAGCCGGGTGATCCGCATAGCCCGAAACGGCGCCGGCCTTGATGTGGAGTTGTTTGACGAAGACCTATTACGCATTTTACTTTTTCGTTGGTGGTTTTTTCTGCCCGGCCGGCCGGCGACGCAAAACCCCATATGTTCCTTTCGGGGTCTTTACCCTTTGGGTTTTGTTAGTTTGACTGTCTGAGCGGATAGTCTCTCATCGCGAATCAAGATTTCGATAGGGACCATAGGGGGTTCTTGAGGGTACTAATGACCCCTTAGACATGTTTACCACCTGTGTGATTCGGGCCTTTTGGAAGGCAAACAGGACACACGCGCGGTTAGGGATCCTCTTGGTTGAGAATGCTTTCGATGCGGGCCAAACTACAGAAGGCGGAGGCAGTCTCTTCTTTGTTCGTTGTTGACGCCGGCTGTGTCGAGTGCTCATCATCATCATCATCAACGACATGGCCGACGCGTCTGCGGAGAACCCCCAATCGAATATGCGTTAATTTCTCCTCAATCTCGATCTTGTAAACGCAAGCGACTGCTACGTGTTGTTTCCTTGACGCCGTCCCACCTCGGCTAATCCATCTTCATCAGGTATTTTCCCAAACCCCCACATTTGGGAGCGCTTTTTTGACGCCAACTACGCAAGTGGCGGTTTCAGCTTGCGTGCGTTCCCGAGCTGCCAAACCAGCTTAAGGGCCTTTTTGGGTCTCCCATTTGTTGGCGTTGCTGGGGCTCAGGAAAACGGAACATGGTAATTTCTGTTCGAGGTTGTGTTGTTCGATGGTGATTGGTTCCATTCATTACTTGGTCGTGTTTTTTTCACCAAGCCCTCCCCGGCTCTACCTCGTGGGATGAGAGATCGTCAGGAACGTGGATATCGCCGCACCGTCTTCACAAACCCCCATGGTAGCCACGCATACGGACACTGACGGGGTCGCGGAACGATCTTCATGGTTCCTCAGCCCCGGGGGTGGAAAACTTTGAATGGCCTGGAACCCGATATGAAAACCGGATCGATCGAGGAACTTGTGGTTCTAAAGCGGAGTTTTGATTGATATCGTTCGTCAATGTTGGAACTCATTTTTCGGTTCTAAGCTCAACTCCGTCATTCTCGGCTGAATCGCTCTCCATCTGCCAAGATCGAAGCTTGGGAGAACCGAGTCCGATTGCCGAGTCCTTGGGGCGAGCAAAGCCGTTTACGCAAGACACTCCCCGTCTCTTCCCCTTTTCCCCCTCTCTTAGCGCCGAGTCCGTGAAGGGAGCTTTGTTCATTGCCTGGTATGTTAAGAAAAGTACTTTGAGAAGATCACTGGAGGGGAGTAAGTCTTCACATGGGACCACGGACGAGATATGAGGGCACCCACGATCACATGGATTGGGGGGTGAGTATGCACATCTAGCGTTGACATCAGGGCGGTCGCGTAATAGCGGGTTGGGTCTATTGCGCTGTGTTTGAAAGCTCAGTCATAGAGGTGAGACTACGTAGGTTGTATGCTGGATAGAGGATGGTGTCTATGGTTAAGAGATGAACCTACTGGGGGCTTTGTGTCCTGGTGATCTTTTGTTCCTAATCAATTGATAGAATATGTACGGACGGCGCTGTTTGGCCGATCGATCTGGTTCCTGAGTTGTGAGTAGAAAACTTGAAGACGGTTAAGTGTATGTTGCTCATAGCAGGAACGTGGGCTGATGAATCCTGTTACCGAAGGGAAAATGCTATTCAAACATAACCCAGGTGTCACAGATTGCAGTACTTCGAGTCTCTACTTGTAAGGTAGCCTTGACTACTGAGATCCTTATATTTCTACCTGAAAACGTGAGTTGATTTACCATCCAACGAGATAGGTGTAGTTAGTTACCTTACTTGAAGTGATAGTCTCCCCAAAAGGAATTGCTATCGCCACAATCATGTTTGATGTAAGCATTTGGACCATTATCTGGTATATCCAATGGTAGCTACGGTTTGATACTCTCTTTCTGACTCCGAGATAATGTAGTTCAAGCTTTATAAGTGATGTGCAGTCTTGTAGGTGGACTTAGCCTAGATCTACTGATTGTGAAGAATGATGCAGGAACGTTGGAGCATATGTTCTCTTAATCAAGGCGATATCTCCATCTGGATTGCGTAGAACCTGTCAGTTATCACACTTTCTCCAGAGAAACATAAGTAGACTTAAGAAGTTGATAATAGGCTAGTAGGCTAGATTTGCCAAGCACATAGTCATGCCGAGAAAGTTGTCAGAGGTGAAGTTTTGCCAAAGAGCTAATGGCTGACAGCACCAAGGTTGCTGGTCCATTTGTATGTTTAAATTAGGTTGAGATTCAGATCGATAGACAAAAATGCAGTAAAACATTCGAATCAGCAGTTAGACATCAATGTTCTCAACTACCGAAGCGCCGACTTCCTTGCCAAGGACTATGGGGTAGTGAGTCAATCATCAAGACATTCAGCTGCAAAGTGCCTGTAGCCAACAGACTACGATTTTCATGAATCTCTCTAAGGAATTGAAGGTGTTTGTTGGCAGGTGTGATATAGGAGAGAGTCGCTGCGTCAAGTATTTCTAACATTACCTGCTAACCATATGTCGTAATTCAGGATGCAACTTCCCTCTCGCCTAATTTTTCTTGGCATCTGCTGTTAGTGAATGAGTGAGCCTACCACCAAATTACTAACAGCCGAAAACTCTTCACCTCCCCTTGCCGGAGCCCGCATCCGCGATGGCCTCACAGCCGCCGTCGGGCACCGGACTGATGTCGGCCGACCAAGCCGACCCCGAACCAGGCTCCGGGACACCTCCGGAGCCGAACCCCACCTCAAGAGCTAAGCGACGCCGCGACGCCGAGGCACAGCCGACCCGGCCCAGCCTAACGGGAAGCCAGCTTGATGCCACCACCGACGCCCCTACCTCGGCCGAGGGGCCCGCAGCCTCTACCGCATCTGCTCCGAGCGGATCTGCCACAGGGTCCGTCTTGACAGCCCTTGCAGAAGAAGCTAGACAGTACGAGGCACGGAAAGACGTCTTTCTGACCATTGCACGGTCCGTCGACAGCGTTGTCGCCAGCTTTGACGGTTCTAGAAAGCAGATCGCGAAAGAAGCCACTGCCTATGTCATTCAAACCCTCAAGAGACTGATCAATCACGAGACAAGCCCAATAGCGGCCCGGAGTTGGGCGGCTGTCGTCGCACCGATGGCGGGCAACACCACTGCGGCGACCCGGAGCGGCCAGAGCTGCCAGAGCTCTGCCCGCCCGAAGGCCACACTCCCCGCCGAGGATCAGCCGCAGGCGCAGCCGAAGGAGGACCTCCGCATCTTTGCCCGCGTCCCGGAAGAAAGCTTAGCGGCCGCTCGGAAGATCGCACCGTTCGCCGTACGACAGATCGTCTGTAAGGCCGTTGGCCTGGGGCTAGCGGACCTTCCCCACGTCTACCATATCAGCACAGGTTACTCTCTGAAGCCGCGAAACAAGCAAATACAGGAAAGACTACTTACAAGTAAGGCAAAGCTGGCGGAATGCCTCGGCGCCCACCAAGTCGAGACGCCTATCAAGTGGCACACATACGTTGTGCCGCGATGCCCAACAAAACTACACAGCATTGGCGGGGACGTC